>NC_073356.2:31340000-31646666 GCF_027580225.2 Misgurnus anguillicaudatus
TCTTAAACCTGATTTTGCTATTTTTATATTGCTTCAATCAAAGCCATACAATATTCCAAACGGGAATCTGGCATTAAATGTACATTTACTTCTGCAAGGTCTGAAGTTCCTGGAAGCTATGCCATTGAATCCCCAAAAACCTACAGACTTCCTGACGTACCTGACCAGTAAAGTATGTACCCTGATCAGAATCAATAATGTTTCATTTCATCTGGAATGATGTCTCGAACCAGCATTAGCCATAAAGGCAGCAAAGCCTTTCTTTGTGGGGAAAACCTTTACACCCTTAACCCTTGTATTTAGGTGTAAGGTCACACTGCAATTCACGAAACAGCCCTGAGGTGTTCTGCTTACACCTGATAGAATTGGGGCTGCCGAATTGTGTTTTTGACAAGTTACGCATTCGCAAACAATTTATTTTGCATGTTTCCTAAAAACCCCTCACCCACCAATTTGCATTAAAATATGAACACATTTGAAAAACGCCTAAGTGTCCGACACTGTGTATATATCTGTGTGACCAAATAAGGAAAAGGCTACGAATCGGTGTTGAAATCTCCAAAATATGGAAATAATGATAGAATTTCTTTTACAATTGGTACAGACCAAAATCCAACCATATCAATTACTGTAAACCATTTGTGTTCCAGTTAAATCAAGCTGAAAATTGTTGATGAGTCAGCCACAAGAGGTCTTATCTACTCAACTGTGAGTCTCATGATCCCCATGTTACATTTCAACCTTTGAATTGCAAATCTGAATTCAAATTAATCAACACATCCAAAACCAGTAACGGCTGAATAATGTCATACTACATTGCAACAGTGACTACATGTGGGACAAACTGAAAAGTGAGAGGAAGATCTAAACATCACGAATGAGTCCCCATTTATGTTACGAACCCCTGTTTAAAATATGCTTGTTGGAAAAGGGTTGAGCAGCATAAATCTATTCTCAACAGGTGATTAAACGCTTAAATTATACTTAAACCCAAAAAACTTAACAAAGAGAAACATCAAATAGAACACTTGACAGGCCAGCCAACATCATGACGCACACTGAATTCAGTATCAGGAAAAATGAAAACTAGAGATTCTTTTTTAAGCTTTTAATTTTGAAAAACAAAGTCAATGAACCACATAAAAGGTTTTATCCTCCTTTACAACTGTTTGTATTTAATTGTTTTTAATTATCAAACTAAAAGACTACATAATTTCAGTATGCAACATGCTATTCAAAGTTTTAAAACCTCGAATTTAACGTAAAATTCAAGACCTATCAAGCCTCTCACAGGCAGCCAATGCAGGAAGAGGTGTATTAGACCTTGTTCACACTGTCAGTCCAAATCCAATTCTGGTGCACATCCGATAGGAATCCAATCAAATTCAGAACGTGTGAATGGCCAGAAACCACATGAAATCCTTTTTTTCCTAATCCTTATCAGGCTACATCCAAAAATCTTTTTCAAATTGCATTTTCGGAAATCCATTTCAGTCTGACCGCCCTGATCGCATTTGTGTAGCTTTTCGATTATGTCATGCTGTCACATCATGTAAACACGTCAGACGTCAAGGCAGCGTGACGTCATTGCCATAGAAACCGTGCAGATCCCGAAAATGGCTGAACGCTACAGGAGGCACAGATCATATCTAAACAGTTGAAATACACAATGTGGAGAGAGTGTCAAATTGGATATGCACCAAAATCAGATTTGGACTGACCAAGGTCTCAGTCTTGATAGTGAGGCTACAAATAGGTGTTACACTTCATGTGTTGTCGGTTTAAAGAAGTGAAAACATCTTCATCATCAGATGAACTGTTGGCCAATTCCTTAGAGTGGTCCAAAGGCTCCAGTATAAATAACATATAGATTAAACTGGCCATCAGCACAATTCAATTGGTTCTTTACACCTCTGGTTATCTCTGCGTCTTATCAATGATAAGATAAAGATCTAATAGTGTATTTAAAATATGTACCCTAACATATAGGTCATCCGGCACATAAGCACTCTCTCTCAATGCTTTAAAGAGAGAAGAGAAAAGCTTATCGTTGTTTTGTTTTTGCTTCAGCAATTGCTGGAAGAACAGCGCCTCACAAGCCCCCTCCTTCGCTCACACAAACGTTCAGTGAAATTCAACACTTTCAGTTATTCTTCATTTACAACTTGCAATTTCATTCCAAGCTACTTACTGTTGTACCAAACCAAACCTTAAGGTTTATACATTTCTTTCACTACTCAAAGTTTCACCAAGAACTTCTTTCAGACTTTTTCTGTCTGCTGATGACAGATTGACTGAAATGCTAAACCCATCTCTGACTAATAAAGAAAAATAAATCTCTTTCAGAGCTTCCAAACAGTTAAATCTGATCTTGGATCTGACATTCCCTACTTCCTCTGACCAATCATACACTTACTCTGAGCCCTCAGTTCTAAGAAAAACAGTGCCCTGTCTTTAACACACACCATCTGAACATAAATTTACTGGGCATATATTCTTTATAAAATAAAAGAATGAGAGTTGAAACACTTTACCCTTTATTTCACCCATCAAAGTTTTAGAAAAATATTTGTGGTTGTATGCCTCTGTGGAGCTTAATGAAATAGTCCTTTTATCAGACAGTGATAGCTGCTGTAATCTTAACACTAATTTGGAAACTACAAACTTATAATCCTGTTCCTTAAAGGAAGAGTATGTAGGATTGTGGCCAAAACTGGTATTGCAATCACAAAACTTGTGGCTAAAACTGGTACTGCAATCACACAACTGGTGGCCAATACACAAAATGACAACATAAACATCAGTTGAGGGCTGTAACTCCACTTTTTAAATGACAATATCCTGGCCATACCACTGTTGTTAGTGATATAAGTATTTGAAATGTAAATGTAACACATCAGGGCCATTTTATGATTAATTGATATAAATTTCTTACATAATGTTCCTTTAACTGTTATGGTAATACACTGAAAAAAATGATTCATTGAATTTAATAAAAAATTTTTAAGGTAAGTGGTTGCAATCAATTTATTTAAGCTACATTTAAACAAAAGTTTTATATTTTATTTTACATTACTAATCTTTTTTGTTTAAATGTAGCTTAAATAAATTGATTGCAACCACTTACCTTAAAAAAAGATCTTCATTGCCAAGCACAGCATAGAAGTAGCAAAACCAAAGTACTCATCTGAACTCACTAAGGACATGATCTACCCTTTAAAAAACATAATTGTCTGTGTCAAAATCTGAATCTGTGGTCGTATCAATGTCACTACCAGTGTCGCATGCATTTAAAATCTGGTAAAACCGACGTAATTTGCTTTTGATCAACAAAAAGTTGTAACTTAAACATAAATCATTTTAGGTTTTTGTTCATTTTCAAACTGAGCTTTTAACTTTTGAATATCTATCTTCAGCTTTCCCTCCATAACTTTTTTATCTCTGCTATGTTTGTCTTGATTTTGCATTTTCACTTTTAAATTTTTACATTTAGACAAAGTGACAAAATTCTTTGAATTTTACACCATGTTTTTTTTATGCCTTTAGATATGTCTTTAACCCTATGGGGTCCGACCATTTTGAGACACTGTCAGAGGTTGTGACATGCTCTTACATTTGGTCTTTTTTCAGTTGCTTTAAAACATAATAATGGCAAGTGTCTCATAACACTGCATTCAGCACAAACTGGGCTACATGTACGTACATGTTTGTATTTTTGAGAGAATAATGTTTATGCGTGGTTTTTAAAAAAGCAACATTGATACAAGTCCACAAAACCCATACTAAACATGTCTAATAGTCTAGAGTTTTTTCTTTAAAATGATGTGAAAATCATTCTGCTTACTCATTCACATAAAACAATATATTGATTTAGAAATTGTAAGACAGTTTTTGTTTAGAGGGGCCGTATGCAAGAAGGATTGATTGACAGCTGAGCAACAAAAGACTCGCATAATGAGCTGCATAATGAGGCAGGAATGTTGGGAACTACAGTAAAGAATGTGAGGAGGACAAATGTATACATGTTTGTTTGAGGTTTATTAAGAAGTTAACAATATAATCAAAATAGAAATGAAGGTCACTAGGACATTATCAGTTTATTTGGAAACAAACTCTATTCAAAAACTTAACTTCTATAAGAAACTGATAAACAACAGAGCTGTAAACTTCATGTGGCTCATTTTACCATATAACTTTGTCCAAAAAGTGTTTTTCCACTTCATAGTTTTGTACTGATGAGAAGGATGCAGACCTGTAAGAGAGTTATAAACAGCTGTTACCATAAATTGTCCACAGAAATACCCTTACATACATAACTGATAGGTAAATTTCACTTATAGCACTACATTCAGATAAATTATCATGTACATTTGGACTAAACTCAGAACATCTCAGATAAACATCTGCAGTGATTAGTTTTATAAAAAGCTGTTTTCAGATGACTGTTTTTTAAGATGCCCATCGATCGTCTAGCTTCTGTTTATAACGCATTTCTGTAATATTCCTCACGTGTGTGTAAAGTTTATCATCCAAACATGCGGTAAAGTCTTTAAATCTGATCAAACTTTACGCTTTGCTTGTTATGGTTAGAACTGCTCGTCTGTTGATTTCCATGTCAACAGTGGGTACCGCCTGTGGGCGTGACCGCATTAAAGATAATGAAGTCAGCCAGAAAAACAGTCTCTTTACTTCAATGCAGATTAAACAGGCAATATTTGTTTGATTCTGCTATGATAAGGAGAAAACACGTCAAAATGCGGCACCGCGTTTTTGGACCCCTGGGGGTTAATATGTCTTTACTTTCGTCTTGGCAACCTAAAGACCGCCCAATGTACTTTGATGTTATATTTAGCAACTGAATTTTTCTTTTTCTGCTTGTTTGATCTTAAAGTGCTCTTTCAGCTGTTGTTTTAGCTTTTCAAGTATATCATCTAGCTTGATTTCTGACCGCTCCATTATCAAAGTAATATAATCTGACCAGTAGACAAGCTACTACCACAGTACGTACTGAATTTTTCCAAAATGTCAGAACAGAACACACAGAACACAAGGACCAGCCAGAGTTAAAATGTCAGAACAGAACACCCAGAACACACGGACCAGCCAGAGTTAACCCCGTCCTCACTCGCGACTCGGATTCAGAAGCCAGTGGTCTGGAAACATTTCCATCTGAATGTGCGAGAGAAAATCCCGACTCCTCATTCGTATAGAGACAACAAAAATGTTATTCTATCCTGCCGACTACGCCAAAACTGTTAGATCAGGTCTCCACACCACAGACAAAATAAAAAATGATTCAGCCCCGGATGCCAGATCACGTCAGAAAATATTAGTTTACTTGTTTAACAGGCTTCTGTCAGTTAAGAGGTTGATCAATCGTTGCTAGAGAAGAGCACAAGCAGAGGACATGAGACGAAGGTTTAGATGATAAAATAGAACTTTTTTTGATGGACAGCTTCAGTTGCATATGTCTCAATGTTCAAACCTCGTTCAATCCTCGTCCAACAAGCATGAATTCAACATGCACTGTTATAATGCTTAATAGCAACATCCCACAAACCTTGAACTTTCATAAACATTCTCTTTATCTATCTCTGTTTACAGAGAGACAGGACAGCTCATGAAACTTCACAAATGTGAGACCACCATAAGACTGAACATCAATGAAATCAATAAAACATATGGACAGAAATATAATGAATGGATGAATAATATAATAAAATATAGAAAGATAATGAATAAATGAATGAATATATGAATAAATAAAAATATAATGATATAATATAATATATAAAATAATATTAAATAATCAAATAAACAATTATGTGGATAACTGATGATTATAAAATGATTATGATGATTATGTAAATAAATGATTAGGAATAAAACTAAAAAAACACAATAATAAAAACATTCTGCACATGAGGATCTAAGGTAGAATCCTTCAGTTGGAAACAACCCACTTTTTAGTGTTATAGTGAATAATTTCTCATCTTGCCAAACAGTTTTTGTCACTGACCCAAATGTGAAACACTTTAAAAAGGAAAATTGAAAAGAAGCAAATAAAACATAATCATTCATAACACAAAGAAAAAATTCACATATCATTTTTTACAGAGTGCAAACACATTAAAAACAATTTATGATAAAAATATTAAACTTCCACTGCATAATTATCTGACATCATAACAGCCTTGACTAGATCTGTGACAGTCAGTGTGATTCAGTGTGTATTGATGACACAATTTGTGTCCATTCATAATAGAAATAATTTTTAAAATAACAAGACTTGCAGATGGTTCTACATTTTGCTTTGTGTCTAAATGTATAAAGTCTGTTTAACTAAAATGGTCAAAAATGGTTCCAAGCTGTCACTATGGTATTATGTATCATTTATAGGCACCAATATGTATGCATTACATTTGGTACCAATATGTTTCATTGACTACTAATATGCACTCTTAATGGTGTACTTTTGAAAGGAAACAGCATGGTGACAACTAGTGACCATTTATTGACCAGTAAGCCTTATATCTTTATATATGTGTTCTGTACAATTTATTTAAAGGAATAGTCTATCAATTTTCCATATTAAACTATGTTGTTGCCTTAACTAGGAAGAGTTGATACATACCTCTCTATCATCTGGGGCGCGCTGCGACACTTCGATGGCATTTGGCTTGGCCCCATTCATTCGATGGTACCAAACAGAGATAAAGTTAGAAGTGACCAAACACATCAACGTTTTTCCTATTTAAGACGAGTAGTTATACGAGCAAGTTTGGTGGTACAAAATAAAACGTAGCGCTTTTCTAAGCGGATTTAAAAGAGGAACTATATTTTATGGCGGAATAGCACTTTTGGGAGTACCATTGAATGAATGGGGCCAAGCTAAATGCCATCGAAGTGTCGCAGCGCGCTCCAGATGATAGAGAGGTATGTATCAACTCTTCTTAGTTAAGGCAATAACATAGTTTAATATGGAAAATTGATAGACTATTCCTTTAAAGGTGACATAGAATGGTTGAACGGAGTATTTATCCTTGTTCTGTGATGTGACATGTAGACAAAAATGTTTTTGTTTGGGTTGTAATGCCTTAGAAGCTTCCTAAAAACCTCTCTCAGACAGCTCTATTAGGGTGGGGAATGTGGTTTTGCACCTATTTGGCTCCCCCTACTGGCTTAACTTGCAATCTCATTACTGATTGGCTGACTTTGCTGCCACTCTAAAAATGTAGCCAATTATTTTAAAGTGGAGGGGCAGTTAGATGCCTGTGATTTCATGAGCATCAGTTTTTCAGATTGGGCTGTTTTCTGGCTGACATTTCTAAAAGAGGAATTTCTATGAGACTGAGATGTTTAGCATGTTTAGCACTTTTTGTATGTTTGTGAATGCGGGTAGACTACCATTATTCAACAAAGACAAGATAAAAATGTTTTTTTCATTCTCTGTCCCCTTTAAGTATGACAGCAACATTAAAAACAACTTTTTATACGAACATAAAACTGAATAAAACCTTTTTCACAGATCTTAAATGCCAATCTCATCTCATAAGAGATGCAGTAAAAAATAATAACATCAAAACATGCATGTAAAGTGGTCAGAGTTAAAGTGTGCATGCGCCACTTTGGATTTTCTTGTGTAATGTAGCCCACAATGTGTGATGCATTGTAAGGTCCAAAACAAATAGCAAACACAAGCAGCGTCTCGAGAGCCAGTCCAATGGCCCGGAGCCTGCGACAACGTTTAATAAGAGGAAGCTTTAACAAAATACGAATGGTATTGATGTAACAAAAGCAGCAAATAAAGAGAGGTATACAGAAAAACACTGCTACCAAAGCCAGTCGGATTTTGAGCACATCTTGGAGTTGACTTGTGGTAAAGTTAGTGTAACACTGTTGAGGTTCTGTGTAGTTAGTGTCGTTATTAGAACCGCCGTACGCAGCCATGTAAGTAAATACAGCAGTTACTAAAATGAACATCCAGATAGCAATACATATTAGTATCGTATAAGTGATTCTCTTCGGATTCTTGTATTTTACTGGGAAAGCAACGCATACATAACGCTCAGTGCTAATCGCAGCCAAAAAATGGCAGCTACCATTAATTGGCGTTAAGAACAGGAACAGATTAAGACGACACAGGATATCTGGCATATTCCAGACCATATTATCTGCTGCCTCTTTCATCTTCACAGGGAGGAAGGTGAGGAAGAAGAGGTCAGAAATCACGAGGTTCAACATGATTATGTCAATAGGGAGAGGTTTACTGCGGATCTTGCGGATGCAACAGCAGAATGCCAGGACTGCATTAGGGAGACCAATCAGGAATGCAATGATGTATATGGAGAGATGCAAGGTGGGAGTGTCTTTTACAATCATCTGTAATACACACAGACACACACATTTGTTTCATTGTAATATTGAGGCTGAATCTTAATATTGAATTTATTTTACATTGATTAGTCCCCTTGGTAACTTTCAATATCACTACGCCTGCTGCAGCCATGTTACAGCAGCAAAGTCTTTGATTACTACGCCAGAATGAGAGTATAGTTCCTAGCCATATCTGCCTAGAAAATCGCAATTTGTAATTTTCCGTCTGTCTTAGTACATAATGTTAACTACAGAAGGGGCAAGTTTTACATAGGAAAAATATCAAAACTCTTTGGTTATTTTTTTTGGCGCTATGCTAATGGTCTAATCAGATTCAATGGATTATGCTAAGCTATGCTAAAAGCGGTACCGCCAGACCCATAGATCGGCTGAATGGATTCCAAAATGGTAAAAATTTCCCCGATTTTAAGGGGGAGAAGTTAGGACAATTCTAAGGGCCCATGAACTTTTAGGGGCCTCAGCCAAAGACTGTGCCGCAAACGCAACCCCCTTAAGCTGAGCCCTCTTAGCTCTGCCCTGTCTTTACTCTGCGTTTTAGCACCTTTTTCAATAGAGGGTATGCACGTGACATCACCTTCGGCGAAAGTGCCTGCGGTTACGCCCAATACAAGTTTTTGTTTTACATTTAATATTTAAGTACATCAACACACTTTTACTCAAGTAAAGGTACACAATTTTAATGTAATTAGGTATTGAATACATTTTAATGTGCAATATTAAAGAATACACAGTAGGCCTATGATTCTATGCTTTAGAATGTAGTGAAGTAACATTTTTCCCAATACAAACACCCTAATAAAGCACAGATGCTTGGAAATTGTAACTAATATAATTAGTATTGTCCACCTCTGCTATCAAGTCTGACTAAATTTAATTTAAGGTGGTAATAGTCAGTTTTACTGGCATTTTTGCAGCAGCCGATATGAAAACCAGCCATTTTGTTGAACGTTCGCGGTTCGGGGTGAGTGGTCACGTGGAAAAGTGACGTCAATGCATACCCTCTATCCACATTCTCACACAGTGCGGTTGCAGTTTACGCTGGTGCAATACAATGCAGTTTCTTTCCACTGTAAAGTCTTCGCTTTGTTCACCCCAGTAAAAAAAACACAAGGGGATTTACGTTCCCTGTAGTGTGTTATGATTCTAACGCGAAGTCAACCCATATAAGCTGTTTTAAGTAACGTAGCCCGTATAAGCTAATTAACATAAACTAGAAATGTTATCGGTTACACACTCCAATGTTTTGTAACAAAATATGCCAAAGAAGTATTTTATGCAGTCGAGAATTGAGTTGATTGTGATAAAACAGAAATGCAACGAAGGCTAAACTAGTCCAGTTATGTATTTAAGCTTCTCACCTTGAAACAGCTTTAAGAAATCAATGGAAATATATAGTCTGCTAGTTGTCCCAAAACTGAAGAATCATTTAGGAGTAGCTGTTTTCTCAAGTTTAGGGTTTTTTAATGATCTGTCTTTATTTTTGCTTTACTGTAGCTGCTGGTGTGTGAAACCTGTTCTTCACCTTATAAATAATGCTAATAATTATAATACAATTATAACTAATATAATATAATTAATTATTATATTAATATAATTAATATTATATTATAATACAAGCTTTGGTCAACCATTTTTGACCCAGTCTTATTTGAGTCATAAGGTAACTGTATTGAAAAGATGCATTGTTGTTGTTTGCTATTTTTAAATGTTACAATGTCATTGGTGTGTGTAAGTATAAAGTATGTCACTGAGACTAAAGTCTCAAATCTTATTGTGATATTAAAAGCATCACAGTTTGATTTCAAGCATTAATTTCACTATAATTTCAATGGCTGACGTGACATTTCTCAGTCAATATTAAAGATATCAAGTTTATATTTTCACAAAATGTTCTTTACATTATCTATGATGATTTTATGTAGAAAACCGTTTTTTGAGCTGTGTTTTCACAGGCATGGTCACAGTTATCTTTCATTTTTGTTTAAGAATGTTGCATTTTCTCTGAATATTTGATTACTGTATTTTTCAATTAAATTTACATTTGCACAATAAATTATCTTAGCTGCAGACATTGTACGTCTCTATAAATACTGTTAATTGTGGTCGAAACAATGGCAAAAGAAATAGGTCTGTATTATTAAATTGCAGACAAAGATTTTGAATAGCTATAGGTTGGATTGTATGTTTTGTGCGAAATGGGTATGGTAGGGGGCCCAACCTCTTATTCTTTCATAAGGCCCAAAATTCCTAGCAGCGCCCCTTGTTTTGCATTACAAAACATTGTGCATAATTTTCATTCTTCTAGAAAGCATGTTTGATTTGGGTTACCCAAAGTGTTAATTAATGCATTAACTAACAAACATGTATTAACATGTAGTTAAGGTGGCTGTTATTCGTGCATGAATTTATATGAATCATGACATGGTTATTGATTAGTACATGGCTTATCGTTAGTTTATATTAAAGTGATTATTAATTTACTAATGATACTTACATTTTTAATCTTTGTGTCTTAAGAATTATTTTTCTGTTAGCAATCCCATTTAATCGATGTGCATCATGGATGAGCACTTGTGTGAAGCAATCACCACCTGGACAATACAGCACAAAGACTTAGTAAAGTTAACAGAAAACATCAGCTCAGAAAATTGGTATAACTCATATCTCACAGGCTGATTTTTCCGGAGATGAGAGGGATGACTATCTGGTCCGAGCATATCAAGACTTTCAGACAAAATGTGGAGACAAAAAATAACTGCCTTTATTAAATGTAAGGGTTTTTTAAAAAAGAAAAGCAACAAGATTTTTTAGTCTGTAAATGCAAATAAGAGAAAATAAGTGAATAGATAAAACTAAACTACTCACCAAGACTTCAGACTTCATTCTCATTTCAGGCAGAAACATTCACATGCAATAACATACAGCATTTGTTTATCATTTGTTTATTATTATATATGTCATAATTACATTTCCAGGAAGTTGTTTAATTACAAACCACAAATACTACCACGGGGCTTTTTCTCAACCTTACAATACTTCATGTGAAACAGAAGCCCTTTTTGAGGATAAAAGCATCTGCCAAATGCACAAATGTAAAATCTTACAGTTAAGAGGTGATGAACATGTAATCCTTAAAAAAACAGCATGTTGAATTACATTTTGTAATTACCTCGTAAGATGGCAAGATGTTAAATTTGTAAAACAGGTGAATACTTATGTACATCAATATTGTTAGAAGTGCAATGAAACTGCAGATTTTTATATCCAGAATTTACTGTAACACATCACCTGATCCTGAAAGCATAATAACAAGTTAAAAACAGCTACTTTTCTTCAGTATAAATATGCTTGGTCTTATTATGTCCATCGATATAGATATAATTTGTAAGGCAAACTAATTCATGCAGTTTATCTTTCAATACAGTTTCCAGGACAGGGGTTAGTCCTGAAAAAAATTATGTTTGAGCTTTAATGTAAACATCTTGCACTGACGTATCTCATTGCTTTGTCTCAAGATGCACAAGGTACAGTGAGGAAAATAAGTATTTGAACACCCTGCTATTTTGCAAGTTCTCCCACTTAGAAATCATGGAGGGGTCTGAAATTGTCAACAATGCAATAATGAATTCAACTGAATGATATCCAATACCATTTCTATGTTATCATTTAATTTGATTGAATATTGAAACCAAGAACACATTTACAAGCATTTGATATAATCGCCTTGCATGCTTCCAAACAGCTACAATATAAAGTAAATGGATGTAAAAATGTAAACTCTTTGAATGTAAGAGGCTTTTATTCTCCACACTCCTGTCCAACATTCCTCACTATCCTCCATTAACAAGATTTTATTTTATATAACACAGTACAAAGTTTCCACATTTGATAAATGTTAATACATACAGATCCAACTGTGCAGAGAAGCACACTTCTCATTCACTGTTCAGAAGATTTGCAAACAATTTTTTAATCTCTATGAGTCTCCATATTGTAGCTTTACTTGTGTAATATGTTTTTATACCATTACTAATGTAAAACAGAAATATTAACTGTAAAATTGCTAAACGGCAGGTTTGAAATCAGGCATGACAATATACTGGAAAGCCACATTGACTTGCAGGCACCTAAACTACAGCTGCACACCAAAACAAATAGGTCAATGATGTGACGTTAATTATCTTGTGTCCGTATGGATAAATTCAATGCAAAAGGGTTAAAATTTCTAAATAAATTTGCAGATTTGCATACATTCTCTTTTTTGAGGACCAAGTCTAAAATTTCTGGTTGTATTACATTTTGAAATAATATTTGGGGGATAATTGCAAACATGTCAATGTGGTGTAAACGGTCTGTGTCAATTGGTGAAACTAGTATTTTTTTTATTAAAAAATAAATATATTTATTTAAAAAATGTGGAATAAAATATAATCATCTAGTTTAGTGTAATATGATTTTTACATGCATTTTTTACATCAAAGCTCATTTAGAAAACAGAGCTGTTTTCAGCATATATCAGGACAAATACTAGAATAAGGCATTAAAATTTACATTTAGAAATAACTCAAAAAATGATATTTTAAAATAATGATTTCGCTTACATGCCATCAAGGTGGATAAAATATTAAATATTTTTCATTCTTTGGCACAATACACCATTTGACATTTTCAGGTCCAGGTTAACTTTTCAGGTTAACTTTTATGAAAATGGTGCAAATGTAATTTATTTCATAAAAACATAAATTGACATAAATACACAGTGCATTGAAATAAACCTGATGCATGCTTTTAAAACAAGTTTTTGTCACTGACCCAAATGTGAAATACTTAAAAAAAGGAAAATTCAAAAGAAGCAAATAAAACAATTATTTATAAAACAAAGTGCAAAAACATTAAAAATAATAATTTTCATAACAACCTTGACTAAATCTGTGACAGTCAGTGTGATTCGGTGTGTATTGATGACACAATTTTGTGTTCATTCATAATAGAAATCATATTAAAAATAACAAGACTTGAAGTTGGTTCTACATTTTGCTTTGTGTCAAAATGCATAAAGTGTATTGTGTATATCAAAAATGGTCAAAAATGGTGTCACTATGGTAAAAGTTCCTAATAGGTACCATTCATAGGCGCCAATATGTATACATTAGATTTGATACCAATATGTTCTATTGAAGTACTACTAATATGTACTCTTAATGGTGTAATAGCAAGGTGACAACTAGTGACCATTTTTTGACCAGTATGCCTTATATCTTTACATATGTGTTCTGTACAATTTATTTAAGTATGACAGCAACATTAAAAAAACTTTTTATACGAACATAAAACTGAATAAATCCTTTTTCACAGACATTAAATGCCAATCTCATCTCATAAGAGATGCAGTAAAAAATAATAACATCAAAACATGCATTTAAAGTGGAGAAAGTTAAAGAGTACATGCGCCACTTTGGATTTTCTTGTGTAATGTAGCCCACAATGTGTGATGCGTTGTAAGGTGCAAAACAAATAGCAAACACAAGCAGCGTCCCGAGAGCCAGTCCAATGGCCCGGAGCCTGCGACAACGTTTAATAAGAGGAAGCTTTAACAAAATACGAATGGTATTGATGTAACAAAAGCAGCAAATTATGAGGGGTATACAGAAAAACGCTGCTACAAAAGCCAATCTCATTTTGAGCAAATTATGGAGTTGCTCTTGTGTAAAATTAGTGTAACACAGTTGAGGTTCTGTGTAGTTAGTGTCATTATTAGAACCGCCGTACGCAGCCATGTGAGTAAATACAGCAGTTACTAAAATGAACATCCAGATAGCAATACATATTAGTATCGTATAAGTGATTCTCTTCGGATTCTTGTATTTTACTGGGAAAGCGACGCATACATAACGCTCAGTGCTAATCGCAGCCAAAAACTGGCTGCTACTGTAAAGTGGCATTAAGAACAGGAACAGATTAAGATGACACAGGATATATGGCATCTTCCAGAACATATTATCTGCTGCCTCTTTCATCTTCACAGGGAGGAAGGTGAGGAAGACGAGGTCAGAAATCACGAGGTTCAACATGATTATGTCAATAGGGAGAGGTTTACTGCGGATCTTGCGGATGCAACAGCAGAATGCCAGGACTGCATTAGGGAGACCAATCAGGAATGCAATGATGTATATGGAGAGATACAAGGTGGGCATGTCTTTTACAACCATCTGTAATACACACAGACACACACATTTGTTTCATTGTAATATTAAGGCTGAATCTCAATCTTATTCTAACGTGCCCCCTCGGTTTTTTTAGCCAAATGGATTTTGCATGCAACCTCAAAATCAAAGAAGCATCTGTTGCTTTCTTTTAATCTTTAATATATTATCAATTCTGTGATGTATCCTTCCTTGTCACTTTTCAGAGATTTTTGCAGTTTAGATAGTGTTTTGTTTTTTATCATGTTACATTTATTCTGGCGGCAGGCGCTGCAGTCAGCGCAGCCGCAGACGTCAGCGTCTGAGCGCGCTCACCAGCTTTGCTGTTGCTTCTGGCTATCTGAGGAATTAAAACGTCCTCTGTGTAGAAAATGTATGATTTAAAATGTGACCGTCTCGACATTATATTAGTAGAGATTTCTAGATTCATCTTCTTGGTACAACGCCAAAGTTCGTCAGAGTTCACGGGGGCGCGGAATCACACATGCTCACATGAGGTAAAATTTAATGCAAAAAATCCGTTCCTCTAATAATTTTATCTAAACATATTTTTTAAAATCATTATTGAACATTAAAATCAATCACGTGACTATAGCTTATGTCATTTTCGTTGTTTATATACTTTATGAATTTAAAATTACATTAAAGGAATATTCCATTTTCTTAAAAGAAAGATCCAGATAATTTACTCACCACCATGTCATCCAAAATGTTGATGTCTTTCTTTGTTCAGTCGAGAAGACATTTTTTTTTTTTTTTTTTTTTTTTTTGAGGAAAACATTGCAGGATTTTTATCATTTTAATGGACTTTAATAGAGCCCAACACTTAATACTGAACTCAACACTTAACAGTTTTTTTCAACGGAGTTTCAAATGACTATAAACAATTCCAAACGAGGCATAAGGGTCTTATCTAGCATTATGCATTAATGACACAATTAAACAAGTCATTAAACAAAATGTAAATAAACAAAACAAGCCGTTTCATATGTAAATATAATGCCAATATGTCATTATTCCGATTGAATAGTATTCGATATAAAAGTTAGTCAACACTTTTTTTTTTGCAAGGCAGGGGCGCTCAGATTGTTAGAAATGTAAGTGCCATGGAAAAGACTGAAGGTCCATAATATTTCGTTTGATGTCTGTGTATGCACAAATTTCTGTGAGCTCAGCTGTGCACACTGTGCCCCCTTGAAAAAAAATGGTGCACGCCCCTGATTGCAATAAATCCATTGCCATTCAATGATGTTTGTAACTCAGCTGCAGGGGCAAATGTATAAACAGTTTTGCATTACAAACATAAACATTGTGCATAGTTTTCGTTCTTCTAGAAATGAATTCATATGACTCATGATACTTTTAAAAGTAACTTTCCCCAACACTGGTTATTGATTAGTACAAGGCTTATTATGATTATTCGTGTCCTGTTATTGTAAAGTCTTACCAATAAAATATACATACATATAAGTGTATATATATATATATATATATGATACTTACATTTTAAATCTTTGTCTTTTTTCTTTTTTTACTGTTAGCAATCCCATTTAATCGATGTGCATCATGGATGAGCACTTGTGTGAAGCAACCTGGACAATACAGCACAAAGACTTAGTAAAGTTAACAGAAAACATCAGCTCAGAAAATTGGTTCAAGTTATATCTCACAGGCTGATTTGTCTGGAGAGGTGAGGGTTGACTATCTGGTCCGAGCATATCAAGACTTTCAGACAAAATGTTGAGACAAAAAATAACTGCCTTAAAGGAAAGCCACAGAAGATTTTTTAGTCTGTATAGGTGCAAATAAGTGAAAATAAGTGAATAGATAAAACCAAACTACTCACCAAGACTTCAGACTTCGTTCTCATTTCAGGCACCAACATTCACATTCAGTAACATACAGCATTTGTTTATCATTTGTTTATTATTATTTATATCAAAATTTTATTTCCAGGAAGATGTTTCATTGCAAACCACAAATACTACCACAGGGCTTTTGGTCAACTGTTTAATACTTTATGCTAAACAGAAGCCCTTTTTGTACTTTCTAGAGGATAAAAGCATTTGCCAAATGCACAAATGTAAAATCTTACAGTTAAGAGGTGATTAACATGTAATCCTTAAAAAAACAGCATGTTGAATTACATTTTGTATTTACCTTGTAAGATGGCAAGATGTTAAATACACAAACAGATGAATACTTAACATGTATTTCAGTATTGTTAGAAATGCAATGAAACTGCAGATTTTATATGCAGAATTTACTGTAACAAATAACCTGATTCAGAAAGCATCGTTAGTTAAAAACAGTTACTTCCCTTTACTATAAATATGCTTGGCCCTCGATATAGAGATCATTTGCAAGGCAAACTAATTTATACAGCTTAACTTTCAACACAGTTTCTGTGACAGGGATTAGTCCTGAAAAAAATAATGTTTGAACTTTAATGTAAAAACATCTTGCACTGACGTTTCTTAACATAAATCAAGTGCATTGCTTTGTCTTAAGATGCACAACACTGTTGTAAGATTGTAAAAACAACTTAAATGTCCTAATATAACTAAGACCTAGTCCTGGATAAATCTAAAACCTGTCCGGGAATCAGACTGACAAAGCACACAAAATGTTTTCTTAACATCCAAATTGTTTATTTACTTCATATTTATATACTTTTGTATATATGCCTGTGTCTGTGTTGGAAAGCAAGTGTAAATGTAAGTGTGAAAAGCAAATGAAACAATCACTCATAAAAAAACTAAAAAAACATTTAGACTCGTTTTTTTTATTTACAGAGTGCAAACACATTTAAAAATACAATGTATGATAAAATATTAATGTTCCACTGCACAATCATCTAATGTTTTTTTCATATTTCATAACAGCCTTGACTAAATCTGTGACAGTCAGTGTGATTCATCTCCTTTTCTTTAAATAATCTTTAAAGCATTGGGGCACAAACTACAACTGACACAGCTTGTATTCATGACATAATTATGTGTCTATTCCTAATAATCATATTAAAAATAGCAAGGCCCGCAGATTTTTTTAGTCTTTATTTTGCAATACTGGAGCAATGATTCTCACTACTGGATCTCAACAGATATACAGTGATGAATTAAATCAAACTGAATCGTGTGAAATTACTGTTTTTTGCAGTTGGTAGATTTATGAAGGAAGGATGAAAAGATATTGTCCTTTATACAGTATGAAAATCCTGAGCTCTTTCAACCTCGAAAGCCTCCAAAGAACTTCGAAAACAATGAGAAATCATCCTGCATATAACCGGACGATGGAGAACCACCTGAAAGATGCAGAAAATACATTTTGATTGTTTTCAAGAATTAAAATGATCTTAAAGGTGCAGTGTGTAAATTTCAGCAGCATCTAGTGGAGAGATTGCGAATTGCAACCAACGGCTCAGCCCACTGCTCACCCCTCGCTTTTGAAACGCATAGAGAAGCTACAGTAGCCGCCACCGGAAAAACATGTCATTGTCGGAGATAAAAATGTTTGTCCGTTAAGGGCTTCAAAATGGCGACTTCCACGTAAGGGGATGTAGATAAAAACATCTCATTCTAAGGTAATTAAAACATAACGATTTATTATAAAAAGGTCTTTATACACCCCTGATAATGTAGTTTTGTATATTATATTGCATTTCTGTCCAGAGATCCTTCTAAAAATTACACACTGCACCTTTAAAGAATATTTGAAAAAATGCTATTTAAAATGCACAATGATGGTGTATAAATATTAAAATAAAGTTATTAAAATAAAATACAATAGATTTAATACACCATAAAATGTAATACCTCTGCATGCGAACTACTGCAGGAACCTTTAAAGGGATAGTTCACCCCAAAATGAAAATTCTTTCATGATTTACTCCCCCTTACATTGTCCTAAACCTGTATGAGTTTCTTTATTCTGCTGAACACAAATATAGATATCTAGATAAATGGTAAGTACACATTTGACGGTACCCATTGACTTCCAAAAACGAATACTATGGAAGTAGTCAACATGTACCGCCATAATCTCTTTATTTGTGTTCAATGGAAAAAAGGAACTCATACAGGTTTACACGAGGGTGCATAAGTGATGATCGAATTTCATTTTGAGGTGAACTCTCTCTTTCAAGATCATACATTACATAAGAAAAGACACTATGATGGACATTGACCACTAACCTGGCATGACAGGACCATTTTGATCTTCTACACCAGGACCTCCTGTAACACTTACTGTAGTCTCTTCATTCCCTTCACTGTCTCTGACTGTTCTTCTTTCTTCAATAGTCTATACAAACACATACACATATAGCAATGCATTATTGTTTGTAATAGAAATGCTTTTCAGATTTGTTCTGTAGATTCATAAAGATTTTGTCAATTAGGAGATTACTCACTCCATCTGGTCGGACCACTTTGGAGACACTGACAGATTTAAAAAATGACCTGATCTTCGGCTGTGAAGGTGCTGGGGTTAAGATCTGATCCAGCCCACCTGATGACACCTGGGTGTCAAGATCTATAGACAAGAACCAGAGACAAAATAAGGAAATAAACTTAGGAACAATTGTGTACCAATCATCAAATGGGTGATTCTCGCGAAATTAGACTTATGAGGTGTCATGAAACATTTTGATAAAAAAAAGTAAATGCAAAGTAAGAGTATCAAAATAAGAAGCATACAGTTACAAAAATCATGTACTATTTTGCACATGATTTCAAATGACATCATACAAAACAATTTTGTTGTTTTTTGCACATTTAATAGGAAAATTGTCATTACCGCAACGTGTCCATGACTGGATTTGGGTTCTTTGACATGGAATTATTTATAATTAAAAAATCTAAAAAATAAAAATCTTCAGTGCATGTTATCCTATAAACATTTACAGAAAAGAAACATGTGGTATTTGGTGATCATTGGTAAATGTAGAGACAATAATAAGGAATATAAATGTGTCCAAGACTAATTTTCTCATCCTCCCCAACAATTTTCAATCATTGTTTAAGTCCTTAAAGAACTAACATTTTCAAAAAAAAAGGGGCATAATTGACTGTGACATTCAAGATGGCTACCAGGTAAGCAGTTCTTATTTTTTTCTATCCAGATAGAAGTTGAAATTTTGTTTTTCATAGCACCTAGACAACTTTTTAGTTCTCATTACCGAAACATGAGTTTTTAAATGCATATATTTAATGTAATATCATGTTGCGGTAATGATTATTTTTGATAATTATAATCTAAAAAATGTAAATAATTCAATAGTAAATATTTATTAAATCCTCTACAAATAATGGTTACAGTAAGTTCAACTAGTAAGTAAGGAACTTAATTTTTTTTTAATCTGATGCTGGACACCTAAGTATGGATTTCGTGAGAATCACCAAAATGTATTTTCCATTGCTTGATTTTACCTCCATCCTCTTTTCTCTCTTCTTCCTTTGGTCTTGACAGACCATCTTTCCAAAGGTCATGAAACTAAAACCAAAACAAACCAAATCCAGGTGAGACAAACGGATCAGAACCCAATGTGAAAAGATTCTTATATGTCTTGAATCACTTTGTTTCACCTTTGAAAAGGGTCTCCAATGAGGAAAGGGGTCACTGGGACCCTGAGGAGATGAGGAACCCCCATCTTTTGGCGTCACAGAGGGAGGAGGGAGGGATGGGTTTGGGGGTAAACTCTCTGGAGACTTCAACATGAAATCCCTGAGGGAGTTTCCACTTCCCCCTCCACCCCGGCCTTTCTTAGCACCATCTAGAGGGGGCGGAGCTTCAATCCATGGGATATCTGAGCAACAACAAATCATAAATTTGTAAAAATTATGATAATTGTGGTGAGAACTTAGTTACAAGAGCAAAGCTGGAAGCTTCTCAATAGTGACAATGTCTATGAAAACCTAGCTAAAGTACATTTTTTAGTGTTTTCTGAATAAAATCATCCTACATCACGTAAAAAAACTTCTGTAAAAATATAACCTTAAAGCAACCCTAAAGAGTTGTTGCTCTTTGCTCCCCCTACAGGTCAGAAGCGGAATTTTCCATTACCACTGTCGTGAATAATTTAACCTACTGCAGCATAGCTGGCTCTGATTGGATTGTAGGTCTGACGTAAAGCAAGTTTTTTGTGGTTTTCACTCAAACTACAGGACCGCAACCCGACGGTTGGAAACTTCTTTAGTGCGGTTTTGGCCGATAGAGGGCTGCAAAGCAAATGTGAAAGTGCCGTTCACTCTGTTTCGAGTGGATGAACGACTGAAACTTTTTTGGAAACGTTATTTTAAGGTAAAAAAAACTCTTTAGTTTTGCTTTAATATTGACTGAGTAGGGTCATGACTGTAATGAAAGTGAAATCAATAATTGAAATCAAACTTTCCTAATCCTACAGATAATCTACAGATATACAGTAGAGGTAAACACAGGAAAATAAATAATAAAAATGCAACATACTTCTGTGTCCAAACCCGTCTTGTCCATCAAAGCGACCTGAACCAGCAAATATCTCTTCTATCTCCTTGAAGATCTGGCCGAACCCTTGAGGTTCCTCAAAGCGCATCCCTCCTGGTCCGAAACTGAAACCGAATCTGAAGGCATCATCAAAGGGGTCCCGATGGGGCCTGTTAAAGTCATCATAGTGAATTCCACTGTCATCATCGTCTTCATCATCCTCATTCAAAATCCCATCAAAGAATGGGTCCCTGATTAAAACATATACAATAAAATAAACCACTTTCAGAAGAATTAATCCTTCAAAACACAAAAAAATTTAAATAAACATAATTATACGAGACTATGAATGTCCTCTTGTATGGGGCACATGAGATTACTTCAATATTTGTAGGTGAATTCTAAATCTAATCGTAACATTATATCATTGGAAAGCTGCAAAACTATTTGGAATACATTTTATCAGTGTTTTATAAATTCAATTATGTAAAAAGACATAAAAAATAACATCTGCTAAATGTTACTGTCCCGCCACTGGGATACCTACCAAATTATGGTATAAAGTAAAATAAAAGTAATTATGATAAAAAATTATGGATAAGTTATCTCGTCAATAAAGAGAAAACATTTGCATAAAACGTGTTCCTGATGATTTTTTAGGTTAATTTGCAATAACGCGATTATCCCAATTTATGAAAAACTAAAGCCAAAATGTTATTTACAAAATTTAAACTCTGTATATGTTTTGGTAATCGTTCTGAGTCTGATCTTTAACCAAATTTCTTCACAAAAATGCAATTAATTTAGCTTTTTGCTAAAAAAAATATTTTTAAAGAAAAATACCCATATTTAAGAGTTTATAACTTAAAGCAGAGAAAAAAATATAGATAGGATGAAACGTTATTCCTGTTTTGTTTGTTTGTTTGAAAGCAGAGGGTCTATTCTTTCATTTGAAATATTTGTATGTTTATATATTTTTAGGAGAAAAGTTTCCTGGAAGGCATTTTGTAAGAAATAAAAAAATGCTGGCGGGCAACATTTAAAAAAATGGCTGGCAGGGAATGAGTTAATAATAAGGCAGTAACAGCAATGCAATAAATTGTACCAAGAGTGTGCAGAAAACCAGTGACACCTAGTGGCTTATGCTGGTAAATCCACTAAAAGTGTAACAAAAATATTTTTTGTGATTTTAACTTGAAATTTAGAGAAAAACTAGTTTAGACTTATGACTTCATTTTTATAGCATTTTATATATTTATATATAATATATAATTAACAGAATATGTTTATTTATTTAAATAAACTCGAAGTCCCAAAATACTTTTTAATTTAATATTTTTATATAAAACTTTAAAGTGTCTTCTTTAAAATTTACCAAAATAATTGAGAAGCGAATAAATTTAACTTACTACTAATAAGTTATTCAAGTGTCAATCTGTCTAGCTCTAGCAGCTGTCACAGTTAAGTTAAACGGTTAACGTTAGATAGACTCACCTCCGATCACCTCCACGATAATGACCACCGGGGACCCCAAAAAATCCACGAAAGAGATCAAACACGCTCATTTAAGGAGGCAGCAGCTATGTGGATATTTAAACAACACCATAACAAACACAGTTGCATCAGGGATTGAACGCAGGAAGGACAGTGAGCAAATTTACGAGACCTTTCCACAGGCTTCCTGAAGAGACTTTCAAAATAAAAGTTTCTGTGTTCATCAAAGCACCGCGATAGCACAACTCTTATTAAACTCTTTATTTGTTTATTTATTTGTTTATACACAGAATATCTACTAATACACGTCAAAATCAGGGGTTACATGTACAATTAATTTATAAATTATTTATCAATACAGCCTTAAATTTATATATATATATATATATATATATATATATATATAACTATATAACTATATATATATATATATATATATATATATATATATATATATATATATATATATATATATATATATATATATATATATATATATATATATATATATATATATATATATATATATAATTTATAAATTAATTGTACATGTTATGTATATATGTTATATATATATGTTATATTATATATATATAATACATTTTATATGCATATTTGACACTTTTTCTTAATATTTTCAGCATATGAAAAAACAAACAAATATCATCAATAGTGCTAAGTGCAAAAACACACAATTTAGCATCTTGTGTTTGTCCAATTATACACAATAACTGCTGCTTTTCGTCAACTTTAAAAAGGTCCTTTATGTACCATTTAGGCACCAATATGTATTCATTACATTTGGTACCAATATCCAATATGTTCCATTGAGGTACTACTAATATGCACTACTAATAGTGACCATTTTATGTTATGCAGTGTGCCTGATATTTTTACATATTTGTTCTGTACAATTTATTTAAGTATGACAGTAACATCAAAAAGACGTTTTATACGAACATACAACTGAATAAAACCTTTTGCACAGACTTTAAATGCCAATCTCATCTCATAAGAGATGCAGTAAAAAATAATAGGATCAAAACATGCATTTAAAGTGGTCAGAGTTAAAGTGTGCATGCGCCACTTTGGATTTTCTTGTGTAATGTAGCCCACAATGTGTGATGCGTTGTAAGGTGCAAAACAAATAGCAAAGACAAGCAGCGTCCCGAGAGCCAGTCCAATGGCCCGGAGCCTGCGACAACGTTTAATAAGAGGAAGCCTTAACAAAATACGAATGGTATTGATGTAACAAAAGCAGCAAATGATGAGGGGTATACAGAAAAGAACAGCTACAAAACCCAGTCGGATTTTGAGCACATCTTGGAGTTGAACTTGAGTAAAATTATTGTAACACTGTTGAGGTTCTGTCTGGTTAGTGGTGATTTCTGAACCAGTGTATGCAGCCTTGTATATTATTACTATCAACACTGTAACACTCATCCAGATAGCAATACATATTAGTATCGTATAAGTAATTCTCCTCGGATTCTTGTATTTTACTGGGAAAGTAATGCATACATAACGCTCAGTGCTAATCGCCACCAAAAATTGGCAGCTACTGTAAATTGGCAGAAAGAAAAGGAACATATTAAGATGACACAGGATATATGGCATCTTCCAGACCATATTATCTGCTGCCTCTTTCATCTTCACAGGGAGGAAGGTGAGAAAGATGAGGTCAGAAATCACGAGGTTCAACATGATTATGTCAATAGGGAGAGGTTTACTGCGGATCTTGCGGATGCAACAGCAGAATGCCAGTACTGCATTAGGGAAGCCAATCAGGAATGCAGTGATGTATATCAAGAGATGCAGTGAGATGTCTGCATCCGACATCATCTATAATACACAAGACACAAAGTCTTTTACATTAGAAGTATTTTCATCAAAAATAAAACTACTGAAAATATTTTTTAATTCTTACACAAATATACACTTTAATTATTCCCAAAATATTGGCAACTGTTGTGGTTTGCTTTGTTGCTTACCAATAATTAGTTTCCAGTTATCAGTTCTGTTTAATCAATGGGGACTGTGGATGTGCCACCTGGATAATACAGCACACAATCTTAGTTTGATTGTAAAGTTAACAGTAAACATAGTGCTTAAAAATCCAACAGTCAATACCTCAACAGTTATAGACTAGTTTCACTCCTTTCCGTCAAAGACTCTAAAAATAGTTTTTTAATCAGTTCTTCTTAGTTTATCTCTTACAGAACAACACACTTGACAGTCAACAATCTGGTTTCAAAAAAGTACAATGCACATAAGGACAGATGACATGGTAATAGCTCCTGTCTGCTGTAGGTTGTCTAATTCTCATTGACCTCTCTGCTGCCTTTGACACAGTGACTACAAGATCTTACTGATCCCCGTCCAACTTTGGGGATCACTCGACTCCACAGTACTCAACTGGTTTAACTCGAATCTAACAGGCTGATCTTTCAAGGAATACCTAGGAGGAAAGGCGTCCAGGTCACACCAGCTGACAACTGGGGTTCCACAAGGTTCCGTTCTTGGTCCCTCCTATTTTCAATATACACTGCTTCTCTGCACTGCAAAAATTCCTTGTTGCAATTAAATTTTGAAGTATAATCAACTAATTAATTTTGACTTTCTGTATTTTTTAGAGTTTAAAGTTGAAATAACTTAAACTAATTCATCTCACTTTTTATAATTTATAGCATTTCCTTACTAGTCAAGAAAAATGATATTCATTTTAAAATTAAGAATAAACTTAAAAATTAAAGTACGAGGAATTTTTACAGCATGGGTCCAATAATTAAGGTGCATGGCTTCTTATACTATTGTTACGCACCTGTCTACATCTGATGTACCCACATTCTCTACTTATTTCTCTTCATGCTTTCTAGACATAATTTTTTGAAAGAAGAAATGCCAACTTCAACCTAGCCAAGAGTGAACTCGTGGTGATCCATGTCAACCCATCAACAGAACACCACTCACTTCTCCTTTCAACTCGATCATCAACTCCAACATCAACTAAGTCTGTGGAAACCTGACGGGATGTTTTGATGACCGGCAGAAATGTACTGACCACATTAGGAAAATCAGATCTTGTCCAAGCACTCTATTCAGATTTTAGTCAAAGCTCTTGTCATATCAAGACTATGATAAAATATAAAGACAAAATGACAAAATGACAAGAATTACAAATGATAAGATATAAAGAAACTACCTTTGCTAAATATAAGGGTTTATTTAATAGAAAGATAACTGTCTATTTTTCAGGTGATGCAAATAACTAAAAAAGTAAAACAATACTCACCAAGACTCCAGACTTCCTTCTCATTTCAGGCAGTGACTTTTTACATGCAGTAACATTTCACATGCAGTAACGTAGGGAATTTGTTTATCATTTGTTTATCATATAATAAAATTACATTTCCAGGAAGATGTCTAACTGCAAACCACAACCACAGGAGTTAATGCGAAACGTAAGCCCTTTTTGAACTTTCCAGAGGAAATTAAAATTTAAAGTGAACTGTTTATAGAATAAATTAGTAACTCAGTGATAGAAAATTGTGATTGCAACGCAAAAGGTCATGGATTCAAACTCAAACACTCATCATACTGTTATATACCTTGTAATACACCGCAGATTGCTTTGGATAAAAGCATCTGCCAAATGCAAATATGTCAAATCTATCGTACAGTTATTGTGGTCAAGAAAGGAGTTTGCAGAGGCGATGAACATGCAATCCTTTTAAAATTAACAGCATGTTGAATTACATACATTAAGGTTTTTTAAATGACATGCTTAGCTATTTTTTTCCTTTTCTAATGGTAAATTCCTAAATATTTAAGATTTATTAACTAAGAAAAAAAATTCACAATTGTTTAGCAAAATTCTCAAGCACTTTGTGACAAAAATTAAACACATTTTTAGTGAATGGCAACATTTATCACAAGGTGGAAAACAGGTACTAATATACCTTGTAAGATGGCATTATGTTAAATTTGTAACACACATAAAGATGAATGCTTATAGTTTTTCTCAGTTGCTAATAAGCATTGTTCAATACTGAAACCACATTACACACAGTCAGCAAAACAGAAGTCAGTGCAGACCATACTATGAACCATTTTCCATTGCTTTCAGACATAATGCATTCAGTGACCACACTTTTAAAAATTCAAGACCTCTTCCCATTCATACTCCACAACATGCAATATTTTCAACACATTTTTCTAATGCTAACACACTGCATTCAAAATAGAATGATGGCAAATTCCAAGCATTTATACAGTAATTATTTTAAAATATTCTCAATTTTATAGCCGGAAAAACAGCTAATTGCAATTTTAGCTAATTTTAGCTGCAATTGTACCCATTTGTACTGGCTCAGTCTCATTACCATGAATTAGTCAAAGGAGGTAGATTGGAACTGAATTTGTTGGCAAACATGGATCAAAGAAGAACAGTTCAGATAAGGTTTTTCCAAAATGTATTGCCAGAGACGACACCAGATGTGATATTGATGAGAACTTGTGGCCAAATGCCAAACTAGAACCGTCACTGTTATTTACCATAATGTACAACTACACATGTCTTTTTTATTATCATTGCTGCCCTGAAATTGTTTTCCTCTTTTGGTTGTCATTTTCAAGTACTATATATAAAAAATAAATTTTGATTAATTTCTGAATCATTCTTGTTACAAATGCTTTAAATAAAGTGAAAATGTGTTACAGTATTCTATATGAAATGTGTAAAATCATTCAAACTTAAAAAAAATTAATGTTTATTTAATGCTTCCTGGTGTTTTTAGGTCAGTGTGTTGTGAATGAAAATTTGCGTTTTCTGAATGAGAATTGTTGCCAATGTTATGTTGGTTTTGGGGTGAGATTAGCTGTTTCAGTATTGAACTTTCAGTATTCAGCTTGTTAGCTGAAAAAACTGCAACATGTACTTCAGTATTGTTAGAAATGGAATGAACTGCAGATTTTTATATCCAGAATTTACTGTAACAAACCGCCTGATCTTTAAAGCATCATGTCTGGTAACAAATTAAAAATGCACTAATTGGTAAAAGTTTTTTTTTACTGTTAAGCAACTGGTTCTCCTTTGTAAAGGATAATGATTAACTACTCCCGGTTAATGTTTAACCCAACATTAGCCCAAAAATCTTCAAAAGACAGACTGGCATCATTAATCTTATTAAATGTCTACAAGGTGCAACTAGAAAGATTCGCAAATACACTTTCAAGTTTAAATGTTTGGTCAGAAAGTGTCAGACAGTTGGCTTTAACGGTTTAGCTACTTCCCTTTAGTATTAACAAGTTGGGACATATTGGGGCGGTTTCCAGGACAGGGATTAGACAAGTCCTAGACTAAAATAAATGCAAGAGCTGTCCAAACTGAAAACAACTTGCACTGCCCTATCTTAAAATACATCAGTACTCTTGTATTGCCTTAAAATGCACCCAAGTAATGTTTTTAGTAAGGCATGTTTGTTACAACTAGTTAAACTAAGGTCTAGTCCTGGCTTAAGCTAATCCCTGTCCGGGAAACCACCCCATTATGTCCCTTGATAGAGCATTTGCAAAGGAAATTAATAATTAATGCGGTTTAACTTTTAACACAAAGGGGCTGCTGTTTTCGAAACAAGGCCTATCCTAGTCCCATTAAAATGCATGTTTGAACTGCCTCAATTTAAAAACATCTTGCACTGACATATCTTAACAATTTTGTAAGTTGTGTTTGTAAAAACTACTTAACGGTGCTAAAATAACTAAAACCTAGAGCTGGATTAATCTAAAACCTGCCCAAGAAACTGACCCAGATAATCAGACTGACAAAGCACACAAAATGTTTTCTTAAAAAAAGACATTCACATCCAAAAATGATGAAAATGTCTTTTTCTTATTTATTTACTTAATATTTATATATATACTTTTTTACAAAATAAAAAACATTATGAAACAAAAACAAAAAATGCTAACAAGTCTGTGTGTAAGGATTTGACAGGGGAGAAAAAAGCCATCAAACAAACAGACTACAGTACTTGTGTTTATATTTATATATATATGTACAAGACAATTTTATCCATTTAAATTTTTTAAAACGCACAGTACAAAAAGAAAGTCACTGACAAAGAAAAAAAATGAAAACAAAAGACACTCAAAGTACAATTCTGTCCATCAGCACTTTCCTAATAATCATTTCTAAAAGAATATATTTGGGGACAGAAGGTGGCGTTTTTGAACGAGGACGTATGACGGAAACAACAGGCTGTGGAAAGACACTTGCTCACAAAAGGTGGCCTAAGAAAACTCAGACCTCACCTGTACAACATAATCCCAAAGCAAGTGAGACATTTCTCACGTATGGTAAAATGTCGAGGTCAAAAACAACGCCTTAACACAATCCAGCCTCTCTTTAACAGGGAGGACAGTTAATGAAGACAAAAACCAACAAAGTCTAGTTTAAGGTGCACTTCTAACATCTGTGGGGTACATTATGGCTTCAAAAAATTAAAGAAAAATACACATTGAAGCCTATAGCATAAGCAGAGCATTCATACAGCGGCCACCCTCACAACACACACAAAATCAAAACAAACGTACACACATGCACATACTCGCAGACGAAGTCTGTGAGCTCACCTATACATTTTCATATATCTATTTATATTTGGTAAAAAATAAACTTCACAACTGCATTAGCCGATTTAAAGTGATATTTTCCTTTTCTCCAAAATAAAATTTGGTAAAAAAAATCACTGCGGAGGAAAACAGAGATGCATGTACATTTGGATTGCATGTCCTTACAAAGCAAGCGCAGACAGGAGGGGAAATAAAAAGAATTGTGTGCAGGGGAAAAATCCACCCGTTCTTCTACCAAACCACTCATTTTCATTTTATCCACCAGTAGAAAGAGAAAGAAATTAAACAGTCCTTTTAGAAAACTGCTATATGTACATATGCCTGAAAGAAAAGGGGGAGGGGCTTGATTCTTTTTTTTTTAAAGATACAAACTCCAAATACTCAATACTGAGCTCTCAAAGGCTTAAGTAACTATCCATACACTCATGAGAACCCTCTCCCCATTAAGATGTCTCCCCTGTGCACCCTCCTCAACTGATGCATTACAGTGCTAACTCTATTACAGCACCACCAGTGGAACGGGGTGGTACTGCAGGATGACTACGGAGAGAGGAGAGGGAGCGTCGTTGAGGAGCGAAAAGGAGATCTCTGAGGAGGAGGAGAAGAATCTGCAACATCAAACAGGGCAGGAAGGGGTGTTAATTGCCTCCCCAGCTGTAGCTGTTGTAAGCGGACTTATTTATCTGGGACTTCTGTTGGATGGAGGCAGTCTGACTACGCTGTCCAGAGCCAGTCTGTAAAGGCAAAACAGAAGAAACTGAAAATCTAGTATTGAAATTTATAAAATCTGAAACTATGTCAAATAATTAAAATGTATAACACAGGTGTGTGCTCACCTGTCCATCCTGTTGCAGATGGTGATGAAGCATCTGGGAGTGAGGCTGCTGATGGGGGGCCAGGATGTGCATGTAAGGGGCCGGAGCATAACCCGCCGCGGCTGGAGGATTGATCGGGCCACCGCTCCCAAGTGCTGAGGGCAAACTGAAGGAAGCACTGGGGGTTCCTGTGTGGAAACCCTGCTTCTCGAAAGACTGCTGTGGGCAGATAAATGTGTCAAGGTTAGCATACTCACTATTTACACAAAAATAGCATTATTGTCCAAAGTACGATACATAATTTGTGACACAAGAACACTTTAAGGTAAGTTAACTGACCTGCGTCTTTGTGTAAACAGACCCTGAAATATCAGGTACTCCCGTGTTGCTGGATGTCACAGAAACACCTAAAGGTGGAAAAAACAGATACAAATAATTTTTTGATCCTTGATTAAACTCATTTTTAAATTTATATGCAAATGATGAAAAGCAAACCAGTGGTAGTGTACTGGCTTTCAAACAACATCATTAAAACTCAACAACTTGCGCTCTCATACCAAGAGAGCTGAATTCAAGCACAGACTGCACTGGCAAAGGCAACTTTGCATTTATAAATCATTGAATACTGTGTACAATTAAGTATCCAGCCAAACAAGTCAACATGCAATGCTGCTTCTCAGCAGCAGTATCGTACTGATCTGGAAAAAGCTTAAATTAACTACATTTCACATTTATGCTTTCCAATAAACAAAATACATTAACAGAGCATACAATCATGTCGATATGGTTTATGTAAATGGCTTATATTCCCATTTAAAATGACCCTATTGGACTAACACACTAGTATGACTTGAAAGCATTAATGCAGTGGTTCTCAACTGATGTGGCCATGGGACACATTTTTAAATGGTCAGCAAGCCACGACCCACATTTTTATGAATTTGAATCAAGCAAATTTATCTCAAATTGTTAAAGGGACGAACCACTTTTTTAAAAAATATGATTATTTTCCAGCCCCCTTTAGAGTCAAACACTTGGTTCCTACAGTTTTTGAATCAGCTGATCCCTGTCAGTACCACTTTTAGCATAGCTTAGCATCATCCATTGAATCCGACCAGACCATTAGCACCACGCTCAAAAACAACCAAAGTCTGACATTTTTCCCATTCAAAACTTGACTTCTGTAGTTACATCGTGCACCAAGAGCAACAGAAAATTAAAAGTAGCATTTTCTAGGCAGATATGACTAGGAACTATACTCTCATTCTGGCGTAATAATCAAGGACTTGTGCCGTACCATGGCTGCAGGTGCAACGATTTCAATAGCATTCCCTGCTATTGAAAGATACTAAGGGGACTATTTTCGGCTGCTGCGTAATATCATCGTCTGCTGCAGCCATGTTACGGCAGCAAAGTCCCCGACTACAACGCCAGAACTAGAGTATAGTTCCTAATAGGGCTGCAGCTATCGATTCTTTTTGTAATCGATTAATCTAGCACTGAATCGATCGATTAATTGATTAATCAGATAAAAATTTTGTGTGTGTTTTTAAACAACCAAAACAAATAATGCATAACGAAAATGACGTGGCTGTAAAATGTTTAAGCATTTGGCTTTTATTTCTAAAAAAACAGAGGTATTGACATTTGGCTCCAAAAAATAAGCCTATTTATTTCAATGTTTACCCATTTAGTGTTTATAAGTGCCAGTGCCAACAATTAAACACTTTAATTTATTAATATGCACAACAGGTTTCATGCTGTAATCTAGCCCTGACATCAAAGTAAATTCTGGTTTATGTACATTTCTACACCTGCAGCATTTACCATTAGGCTACTAACAAATAATATATCATTTCTGGGGTGAGTCTATTTGCTATGGTAACAACCTGTGTGTGTGCGCGCACGTGCACCTGTGTTTGTGTGTGTGCACGCGTTCTGTGCGTGAGGAAGAGTGACACCCCACTCAGACATTCAGTTGCTTCATTGCATTTTGGTACGGCAGAAATACATACATTCATTTTCAATAGAACGCTGCATTTGGTTCGCATCACTTGCATTGCGGTGCATTTTAGGTTAAGAATCCGTTCGAAAAATCACAACATCACGCCTGCTTTATACAGTGAATGCATGCTGAAATTATTGTTGCGTTGCTACATAAAAGTTTAAGCATATGCGATGCATTGCGCGATCGGTCTGACTCGCGTGAGAGAGATGATGGTGCATGCGTGTCTGTGTGTGAAGGGCTTCTTTTTTAAGCTATACTCTCTTGCAATTCAACGTGAATACGTTAACTACTTAAAAACATCAAAGCTAAACATCATATCTAGTCAAACCGCATAACAACATCGCTATAAATACAGTATGGGATTAAAATCAGCGAAAGCTACGTTACCTTGTTTCATCGACACTTAGTGAAACAGCAGTGGATGTTTTCGGTTCAGATGCTGAATGTAATGTAATGATAAGAATGTAATGATCCCAAACTTTAGACATTCTCTCTCCGCCATCGCGCCAACTAAATTCAAAATGTATATCACGCATTATGATGTGCTTCCTGAACATTGAACAACGGTCCATGTGAATCAGATCTCGGCGCGTGTAGTGCGCGTCATAGTAATTTAACGAGGCTGAGGCAGAATTTTTGCCGAGGAATTTTTTTAACCGAGTTAATCAAGTAACTCGATGAATCGTTTCAGTCCTAGTTCCTAACCATATCTGCCTAGAAAATCACAACTTTTAATTTTCTGTCTGTCTTAGCACACAATGTAACTACAGAGAGTCAAGTTTTAAATAGGAAAAATATCCAAACTTTTTGGTTATTTTTGAGCGTGATGCTAATGATCTAATCAGATTCAATGGATCATGCCAAGCTATGCTATGCTAAAAGTGGTACCGCCAGACCCGGAGATCAGCTGGATTCCAACTGAATGGATTCCAAAACTGTAAAAATCAAGTGTTCAACTCCAGGGGAGCTGGAAAACGAACATACTTTCCAAAAAAAGGTGGAGTGTCCCTTCAACTCTTTCCTCTGGCAATCTATATTTTCTCTATTATGCACAAAGTGGCGTTCTTACCCAACTTATAAAACAATGAAACAGTCAAAACTGTTTTGATCATCTTTCTGAATCTGATCTGAAATGCTGGCGCTGGCTGGCAACTTAAAACGCGGGCAGGGACTGTCACAATTTACTTAACATATGACAGGTAAATTGTAAAGGAAGAAAACGGTATTTTATGGCTGTTAAATAGTCCCATGCAAGTTTTCTAGTTGGTATCAGATTTATCAAAATATAGACATTAACATTTTGATATATTTGAAGATTATGATCGCAGTCATGGCACAAACTGACTCGTTATCAGATCGCCTCCTAATTATCAGTCAGTGTGGCTTTCACGCGTGTCTTCAAAATAAAATTCCAGCATCAAAAAGCATTTAAAATTAAATTTTTATTGTTTCTTTGACAGCACTCTCTGGGATCCACTCAAAATGTCACAATCTCCACTTTTGGGTCACGACCCACCAGTTAAGAAACACTGATCGAAGTAACAGTGGTATTCCTCATGCCAGCGATGCATTCATCTTAAAATAATCTCAATTTTATCATTTTTTTCCACAAATATTTCATTTGACTTTAGAAAACAAACATCTCCGTATGATGGATGTTTGTGTATTTTTATAAACAACGAGTCTTTTATAGATATAACATTCATTTCTGGCGTTAGGTGTTCATAGGTGAGTAACTTATGAAAATTCCACATTTAAAACATTCCTTTAAAGTAGGGATGTTAACAATTAATCGATCTTCAATTAATTGTCAATAAGAATTAAATCGATAAAACTTAAAGATTGTCAAATAAGCAAGATCATGCACATGTGTGCGGCGCCTGCACAAAACATACAGCCGGAGAAAAAAAATGAAGCAGCGCGCAGAAGTTAAACTAGCCATGATCACAACAATGCTCGATGGCAAACACACACCTGGGCTTTTTAACGTCATGCGACACGAGACGAGGCTGGCTGCCAACGCCAAGAAATGTCATCCGTAGTGGATCTAATAGGGCCCGATACAGAAAATGCAAATATGGTTAGGATACTGAAAGCAAAGACCGTCTTCAGGGAAGCCTGCAAGATTAGCATAGAAACGCTGCGAATGCTGCTATACACGTGGAAGGAGACCAGAAGCCATTTTCAACGAACAGATTCGTTACACTCTGAACGCCTGCAACATACATCACTGATCATCATTATTGACTGGCTGAGGCGCTACATGCTAACAAAGTGGACTGTTGCATGTTTTCTAATGGAAGTTTGCCATCTCCATAATATAAGCGTCTTGGCTAAAAGTACACCGCAGGTCTAAGCTGACGTGACGACGGGAAAAGTGCCTTTCTTGGATATAATATGGTGTATCAACGACTCGGAAAGCGAGGTGAACACTAGAAAAATTACACTTGATGGTAATGAAACTTATTTTGAAATGTCATGGACGCATAGACTTTTATGCGACTGCTGCAAGGTGGCCATGTGAAGCGGAGTTATACACTGTGTCGTCATTATATTTCATTACGAGATGAGTTTAAATTGATAATTGACATAAATTGCCATCCCTACTTTAAAGAATTGAAAAATGTATTAGAGCAACAACCATGATCAACACCACAGAAGTTTGATACATTTTAAAGTTTGAGACAAAATATTAAACTTAGTGACAACGCACTCACATGAAAAGCAATATTTAGCTCAAGTGATAAAATAACAGCTTACTGTTACATTAAGTCAATGTGAAATGTAATAACATTAATATTAAAATGTTTATGTTATTTAACAGTTATGAAAAGGGATTAACATCATGCCATTTAGGATTTGACAGACAAACCTACGAAAATAAGTCAAACATGCAATTCTTGAAGTCTTCGACTTTTCTCCATTCACTCATTCAGAATTCAAGAGTCCCCCATAAACAAAACTGATTCAATTATATTAATATCAATTTCACATGAGAAACTACCCTGATGTTTTCCACCCTTGAACGGTTCCTTATGAAGCAGGCAGAGCTTCGCTGACACCAGGCACTCTACAGAGGCACAGCATGGCTTTATCGAGCTTGACCAGTCAAGTTAGGAGCCATGAGGAGAGAGAGAGCGCTTAAGAATAAAAAGGGAGGAGGGAAAGGAAATTGGGGTTTAGCGTGAGGCTGCACTCACCCACTCCGGGCCCGGTGACCGAGCTGGCGGGCTTGTTTTGCGCGGAAGCAGCGGCGACGGCGGCAACAGCTGTGCCGTAGCCGCCTTTACAGAAATCCCCGCTCCCTGCCGAAGCCTGGCCCAAATCCTCATAGCCTGCAAACGGTCAGACACACACAGCCACAGCCCCACAGCATTAGACACACACCAGGCAGGGCCAAAGGGAAGGAGTGAAAGGGGCAGGGCATAGAGATGGAGGCGGGAAAGAGGCAAGCCGAGAGGGAGGGGCCTAATCTGAAAGGGTATTGGGTCAGGGGACAATTCTTCAAGAAATGAGACTCAAGTGATGGAAAATTTATGAAGATAGGAATGGACAAAGTAAGTAGTGGAAAAATGAAGTCAGATGTTTACAAAGTATATTACGGAAAAAGAATTAAGTGGACAATGAAGACGGCAAAGACAAAATTATGATCTGAAAGTTTATATGCTGGATGGAAGCAAAGCCAAAAAACCAAAGGGATGGCTAAAGGTTGACACACGGTACACAAAAGTGGTGGATGGACAAAAGCAAGCAGCGTGTAGAAAGCATGTGTAGACCCCACCACCCTCAACCAAGCGACCTCCCTCCCACCTCATTCTCCTTACATCACTGGTTTCACAAAAAAACTCACCTTATCCCACCTTAATTACAAAGAGATTTAAAGTTTTTTTTCTCAGAGAGACAGTTTAACATCTTTGACTTCCAAAAAAGTAAGCTATCAAAACAGTCCCAAATTGAGATTTTCTTGTAGTTGTGTAATGATTTCCCAAGTCAAAACAAATGATCCTTAACTCTTTCCCCGCTATTGATGAGTTAACGTCAATTAAGAAAAAAAGCTTCCCTGCCAATGACGAGTTTTTCCGGCAATCTGTATTTCCGCCAGGTGGCGTTCCTACCCAATTTATAATCCCAGAGGTATCCCCTTAGGGCAAATAGTTTAAACTCTGTAGCCGTGTCCCAAACGGCACACTTCGGACTTGTGGACTTCCTCAGAATCTACACTTTGATGACATCTAGTGCAGACTTTAGGGACCCTTTACGCGAGTACATGAGGGCGCACCAGAGTCGTATTTTGGGACAGACTCTAGCATCACACCAGAAAGAGGAAGAGAAGTTGCCCATCAGTGTGAACTCCATCCATCATCTGATTGCTCTTTTGCAAGGACTTCTGGGTAGGTAAAGTGCGTAGAGCATGCAGCAGTGCAGGCTTGGCCAAAGACTGCATCAAGTGGGTGCTGATGAACACACTTCAGAGCGTAAAAATGACAGACGGGACACCCTACGGACTAATGCTGCATTTACACCAGCCACGGTAGAGGCGGCAAGCGCGGGTGATTTTAACGTTAAGTCAATGCAAAGACACGATTAGGCATCCTGCGGCATGGTAGGCGCTGAACGTGAATTGAGCGTTGCCGCGAGAAAGCGCAAGATGAAAAATCTGAACTTTGCCAGATTTCCGCGCCACGTTAACCAATCAGGACCTTGTTGTATTAGTGACGTGATTACAGGAAGCGAGCAGAGTCTCAGCAGAGTCGCAATAGCCCCTCCCATGACGTGAATTTCCACGTGAATGTCTCGAATGACTAGAATTTCATGCGCGAATAACGCGAGTAAACTCAAATGTTCAAGCGTTTAACTATGTGCAAAAGCGCGGTTTTGCCGCCTCTATCGCGGCTGGTGTAAACGGAGCATAAGCGAGCATTTGCATTTTAAAGCAACGAGACCGAAAGTCCACATGAAGCGCGCCATTTGGGACAGGGATGGTGTATGTTTTGATCATCACTCCGAAAATAGTCCCACAGTTATTGAAAGTTACCAAGGGTATATTTTCGGGCACTGGGTAATATACTAGCGCCTGCTGCAGCCATGATACACACCAAAGTCCTTGATCATTACGCCAGAATAAGAGTATAGTTCCTAGCCATATTGGCCTAGGAATCTTAATTTTCCGTCAGTCTTAGTACACGATGTAACTACAAAGAGTCAAGTTTTAAATAGGAAAAATATCGAAACTCTTTGGTTATTTTTGAGAGCGATGCTAATGGTCTAATCAGATTCAATGGATTGTGCTAAGCTATGCTAAAAGTGGTCTTTTTTTAATAACGCTGGCAGGGAAAGAGTTCACACTACACAGATCAGTAGTTAAAGTCCGTGTAAAGTCATTTCAGAGAATTGTTTCTAAACACAAATGTTAGAAATGCATTACTGAAACACGTTACAAAGACTGAACTACATAGTATTAAACATTTGGGTGTTCAGTACTATTTGGGCAGGACTCAAAAGATTGTGGTGGTATTTGAAAGTTGGCAGCTTTCCCACGAGTGAGCATTGTTTCAGCACCGACAGTCGACAACCCCCCCCCCCTTTTGAGAGCAGAGAATCCTGCCTGTTTTTCCATTTTTCCAAATTTACTTTGCATTTTTGTTAGTTGTTAAAATTTGGGAGGGTGGTTTAAATAACATTTTTCTTTGGTGTGACAAACTCAGAACACATTTAATATCAGACTTTACAGGGACTTTAAAGCTTTGTTTTTTAAAACAAGATTCCATGCAGTACAATAGCAACTGTGTGAACTCAGACATTGCAAAACCAAACAGCTTGCAAGCTGGAGCAACTATGAATTTTACCCATTGCAACATGAATGTGTCAAAATGATGCATTTCGTTTCAAGTTCACACACACAAAAAACAATGAAGATAATCTTGCAACCAACTTGGCGATTGGGGAAACTGAGCTAATTTAGCTAAAACGGGGCTCTAAACTGCTACTGAATTACATGAATGAACAATAAGATTATACAACCTTTGTGTTATTCAAGCTTAACAATACAGACGTTGCATGAAAGGTCAAACATATAAGAAGCCATTACCAGTGTTGTATCCATGAGACCCGTAGCCACTCGCCTGCTGAAATTGTGTGGCCGATGCATTGATGCCAACATTCACACCATGTTGTTTGGACGAGGTAGGAGCCACCTGACAAAACAAATAGAAAGTCTTACGGGGCCATTTACACAACACTGTTGTCAACAAAAAAAACTACGACATACGTTACCAATTTAAAAAGAATACGAGCACCTAGCTTTTTTTAAATATAACAGTACTTACCGGAAACATGGCAGGGCCGTACTGGAAGGTGTTGGGCAGACCCGGTACCCCAGTGTAATAGGGAAGGCTGGTATAGCTGTATCCAGGTGGAAGGGATGGGGTAAGGAAGGGCTGCTGGGTGGTGTGATGTGTTTGGGTCTGGTTCTGCTGCGGCTGGGCAAGCGTTGTGGCAGGGGCAGGGGACGAGGCATCAGCCCGACCAAACTTTGACAGGTCACCAGCTTACAGAGAGAAATTTAAAATGTAACAGAGCCGATTTCTACACCCTTTAAGTGTCAGATACAGATCGAGTAATCTACAGGTCTGTTAAAAGCCTGATGGTTGTCAGTAAACAACTAAAAAATTTGCCTGGCATGCATTGCCCCTGTGGTGTTGCTATGGATACAAAGGACAGGATTTGCTGTTGCAATAGATTCGTAAGCTTTTGATTGGTTTTCACCCAACTGTACAACCCATTTGTTATCTCTACTGACCTATTTTTTCCAAATCATGATGCTTGTTACAGAACGACACACCTATTGTGCATCATAATCCACCTACTCTGTATTCTGTGGGTCCTTAAACTTAAATCAGCCATTTAACTCATCAATTGGCATTCAATGCACAATGGACCGCTATTGGGGAACCATCTTTGAATAAATAAAATAAATAATCTCAACAGAACCAATCGTGCCTTACCAGAATAAGGATTGCTTGTTAAACTGCCTTCCCTGCCAGTAAGCTGTGTGGTAGGAGCGGCAAATGGAATGCTGTAATAGTCCTGCAAGTAAAACAACAATGTTACAACCTAAAAGTACTGCGTTAGTGTATAAACACTTGTCCTGTGTTTGTAGACTATGATACTCACCAGCGGTATTCTGGTCTGTAGCATCTGTAAATCATCGTAGCCATACATTTGAGGCTGTAGGACATAAGAGGTTTGTGAGATAAATGAAATACATGACCAAGCATACTAATCACAGAGTACAGCTAGGATAACAAAACACAGACCAGAAGACTCACTGGGTAGTGGTGAAGCAGGCCAGGAGCCATGATGTAAGGATTGGGCAGCAGAGGTGGCACACCGGGAGGCAGGTTTGGAGGTGCTTTCCCTGTTGTGCAAAAAAATATGCCCGTCACAAAGATAAATTAAAAGGTATACCTCGAATGTACTATAAGTGATATTTGGACATCTGCCAAATGCATAATGTTTAAATGTTTAATGAAAGATCGGCATTCCTAACCTGAGGCAGCCGTGCTGCGGGACGAGGCGGCTGATGAAAGCGGCACAGTGGCAGAGGCCACAGAGGATGAGGATGCAATAGCTGTGGGAGGAACCATGGAGGCCATGCCAGCAGCACTGTTGAGTCCCATGGTCAGACTGCTGACCTGGCCCAGAGCGGACTGCGCAGAGACCAAACCGACAGATGACGAAGGTGCCACAGGGCTGCCGTGGGAGATGGGGGCCGCAGTAGAGGAAGAAGCAGGTGGAACTGAAGGAGGAGCCGAGTAGGATGAGGAGTGCAAGCTGGATTCTCCATCTACACTTGGGTGCTAAGATTAGTCACAAAGAAAATTAATTACACACAATGTACCTCAGTAAATAAGCAAAGAAAACAGGGTTCCCACACCTTAGTTAACTTCAAATTCAAGAACCTTTCAAAGACTTTCCAGGTCCAATAACTTCAAATTCAAGGACTAAATGTAGGGACACATTTCAAGTGAGAGCAAGGTTACATTGTATTACCTTTTAAGATACACTGTTACAGTTCCCTTTTAAGAGAACTCGTGCTGCGTCACTGCGGTGACACTTTGGGGACGCTTACAGGGGTAAGTGCGTCTAAATGTATATATCAAATTTAACCAATGGTGAGGCTTAACAACAAAGACAGGATGATGCGGGAGCCAGGAAGTATATCGCTATCTGAAATATTACCAAAGATGGCGTTACATGGACGCAGGAAGTATGGCAAGAGAGACGCAACGCCTCGTTCCCTTCTCAGGGAACAACAGTTACATACGTAACCAGAGACGTTTTCATGTGTCAAACACAACTATTCAAAAAAGCATTTTGGTATAAATCAACATTCGCATACAGAAGAAATAAGCATTTTAAGCTAACAGTTTAGCACGTGTGCCTTTAATTTTTTATAATATTATCCTACAGGCAATGTTTTTTCCAGAAAACTTCCCCCAGACTGACAAACTTTAAGGATATTAAGGACCCGTGCGAACCCTGAAAACAGATGTTGGAGATACGTGGTTTTCATCAGACAGCGACGATATGAACAAGTCCACTGATTGAATGTCCAGGTTCATTTCCGTTAACAGTATGCTTACTGTACATACATCTAGGAGTGACAAAATTACGGTAGGACTGTGCAAACAAAGTATCTGTCTAGCATTACCATGTCAGTGAATTGATTCATTGTCTCTTCATAGTTTGCAAGAGACATTTGATAAATTTATAATTAATATGAAATAAACTAAGTGTATTTAATAAACTAAGACGTAGGCTATTTAATGAACTTAGCGTATTCATCCGTCAATATGAAACGCGACTTGGCCATTCTAATTAATGATCGCAAGAACGCGTATCGACCACCGTTACTGTAAAATATGCACGCATGTCCATTTAAACTCAATTTTGGTCAAATGTGGATTATATCATGACACTGGCAAGAATATGGTTACATGTAAAGATGCCATACCAAGTATGACAACGCTACATTCAACTGCTTTTGAAATAGTGTTTTTTCACTTCCTGAAAAGTAACCATTTTGGACATACGTGAGTTTCATCAGGAAGCGACGATATATTGTTGTATTTAATTGAACAGGACAATTTTCATACTTTAAAAACTCACCATTAGACTTGCGTTTGAAGTGCGAACTGACGAAGATGTCAAACTGTTTTGCTGCGCCTGGAGGGAGCTGAAGAACAACATGCACAAAAATTATCATCTCAACTGTCATAACAACACAGCTCAGAATAAAGAAAGGCCATAACAAAGCATCATCATACTTATTGTGTTGTGCAGCTAATGAGCTTGGAGAGGAGTCTTCATGGCCAAGAACACTAAGAGGCGACTGATTGGATGTGGTCAGCAGGGAGGGAGCACCTGATGAGGGATCAGCCAATGAAGACATGTTGGAAACCGAAGATGGGACGATGGAATCAGATGTCGGTTTCACGGGCACTGCAGAGCCTGCTGCAGCTGGGGAACAAATGGTTAATTAGCTTTAATACATTAACGTCAATGATAATGTATTTTAGCAGTTTTGTAAAGGCCGGGCATACCTTCCAGAGATTGTGACGGCTGTATCGAACTGAACCCGTTCTGTGGGACAAAAAAAAGACTTTTAAAATCAAATGCAGAATGCAAATAATTTATTTTGGAGAAGTGCAATTATTTTGTGGTTTCAAAATGTAAAGATATGAGGAAACGTGACACTGCCTCTGAAATTCAGGCTAAAGTCTTAAATTATGAGATTAGGAGCATCAAAGTTCAATTTCAGTCATTGATTTTAAATTTTGACATGACCGTACTAAGTCAATATTAAAGATATCAAAGCTATATTTTCACAGACAGGTTCCTGGCTAAAGTCATTTGGATCGAGCGGTCTTACCTTGGCCTGTATGTCTTTCTGTGGTGACGACGACACAGAAGGGGGGTAGCGCCGTGTCTGGCTGGCTCTCTGCTCGTACATCTCCATCTGACTGGGGTTGGTCAATGCTGAAGATTGCTCACTAAAGAACATTTAAGCAAAAAAAACAATAAACATCTGTATGCGACATGTTTGAGCCTATTACTGCGTTTACACCAAACGCGTTTCAGGCGTCAAAATCGCGTCTACAGCATCAAGTTTGCCGCTTGAATGTAGATTTTGTAGATTTGACGCGCATCAGAGGCAAAATCCGCTTCTTGTGGGAGGGGCAAGTGCTATGCGGTTGGCTGATGTTTATCGAGAGAGTTACCGGTTTGTATTTAGTCACCTCACTATAGGGGGAAAATAAACGGCACGGGTCAATAAACGTCACGTGACCCAAAAGTGAAATGTGTATTTACAACTTACCAAGTTGCCCAATGTCCTCACTGACACTCTTTCAAGCGAGGTCATTTTAATTCCCGTCTTTATAGAAATAAGAATGTGTCTCACATAGCTCCGGGTGACTGCTCACAGACAATATCAAGCGTTCCTTCATGTTGAATTAGTGACTCCGGGCGGGGCTGCCACCACAGCAGCAAGCAGGTTCCTGATTGGTTAACGCGGCGCGAAAATCCGGCAAAGTTCACATTTTTCAACTTGGGCGTCAGCCGCAAATTCACGTCAAACGCAAAATGCACAAAAAGCACCATTCGCGCATACTGCACTGGAATTGCGTCTACCGCGCCGCGAGACCTTCAGACGCGCATCCGCGTCTTCACATTGACTTAACATTGAAATCACTCACGCTTGACGCCTTGACTGCAGCTGGTGTAAACGCAGAATAATACTGAATGTAGCAATAATGCTAATGGTAATGCTAGCAAACAAGGCAGAACGGGTCAAGACAAGCATCTTTGTGATATTAGACACCCACTTGCTAACGCTTGTGTAAAGGCTGTTCTGGCCTTGGATGCCCGGTGTCGTCGTGGCAACAGCTGCCGAGGCATCGTACTCAGAAAGCACCGGTTCAGATCCGAACTGTAACGCTCCAAACTGCAAGTTTAGCCCGGATATGTCTGCAGAGCCTGGCATCTCAACTGCAAGAGCTGGAATCTGAAATCATAGTAGATAACAATCAATACTATAAAAAGGTAAAACCCTGATCAATTTAGCCAATTAGCAGTCATTTTATCTACAACAACTAAAATTACTCAAGCACAACTTTCAAAACACAACGCATACTTGTTTACCTCAAAGACAGCTCAAAACTCAAGAGGAACGCTGAGAAATAAATCACCTTGGTTGTGAGGGAAGCCCTCTTCTTCTGTTGCTTTAGTTTGTGCTGATGCAGGGGAAGAGGGCTGGATGCTTGCGGGTCCATAGCGCCGGAAGAGTTATGCTGACCCGAAGCCAGTGCAGATGGTTTGGGGATAGACTGGGGCAGTGAGGATGAGGAAGAGGACTGAGGAGTCAGGGAGGAGGTGGTGGAAGGGGGCGTGGCTTTGTCCTGCAAGAAAGCGTCCATCATGGAAGAGGCAGTGGAAGAGGGCTGGTAGGGTTGCCGTTTGGTGAACGGACTATGTGCAGGATCTACTTGGGGCTTCATCTCTGCGGAGAAACACAACGATGGATACAGTTCAAATATAAAGAGGAACAGATGTATAAAGTGAATTAATAAACTGGTCATGTTGGCGCCATTACCGTATTGGCTCAGTGCAGGACTAGTATCCCAGGTAGAAGGACCGGCGTTGGGTGGTCCACTTTGTGAGTGCTGGGCTGCCAGCTGGGCCAAAGCCTGGGCCGTCTTAAACTGCTCCAGGAATTGAGAACCAGTTGTGGAGCCTCCAGTGGTTACTTTAGGGTCTCCTACATCACCAAATCCCTTACCAAGCATGCTCACCTAAGGAAAGAATACGTATGTTATATGGCTGACTACACGAGTGCAGTCCCGGTTTAATGTCTTCGTACAGTCAGGGATATAGTACAACAAATGCACAGCAGAGGTAGGGTGAAGTTAATTAGATTAAAAGAAATAAAAAGTAGAGCCACTAAAAGCAACTGTTAACTAACCATGCTGTGCTGGCCGTAGGGCGCACTGCTGGAGGATTGGGACAGTGAGGCTGTCTGCTTCGAGCTGCTGAACACCAGAGACTGAGGCAGAGATGAAGGCTGTTGCCCTTCAAGAGGAGCAGGTTCTGCCTCAGAGGAAGATGGAGGCGTCTTCCCCAGCAACACCGCCAAATCAATCCTGAACGGCAAACACAGTACACAAAAATTGTAAATATGCAATCTGTCAACAGGGTTCCCACACACCTCAGTTAACTTCAAATTTAAGGACCTTTCAAGGTCCAATACCCTCAAATTCAAAGACTAAATGTGGGGACACATTCTAAGTGAGAGCAAGTTACATTGTGTTACCTTTAAAGATACATTGTTACAGTTCCCTTTCGAGGGAACTCGCGCTGCGTCACTGTGGTGACACCTCCAGGGATAAGTGTGTCTGAATGTGTATATCAAATTCAACCAATGGTGAGGCTTAACGACAAAGACAGGGTGACGCGGGAGCCAGGAAGTATATCACTATTTGAAATATTGCCAAAGACGGATTTACAGGAACCCAGGAAGTATGGCAAGGGAGACGCAGCGTCTCATTCCCTTCTCAGGGAACAACAGTTACATACGTAACCGTAGATGTTTTCATGTGTCAAACACAACTATGCAAAAAAGCATTTTGGTATGAATCAATATTCGCATACAGAACATATGAGCATTTAAAGGGAACAGTTCAGCACATGTGCTTAAAAAGTCTAAAATTTTTATGATATTATCCTACACTACACAGGGAATATGGATTTTTTTCCAGAAAACTTATTGCATAAAAAGATTCAAGCACTTTTAATGACCTGTATTCTATGCATGTATATTTTCAAAAACTTCCCCGGGCCTTGAATTTTTCCCCCCAGATTCACAAACTTGCAAGGATATCAAAGACCGATGGGAACCCGGTGTTAAAAATGTGTATATGTGTGTGCCTTGCCTCATGTAAGATTGTTTTTCATTTTTGCAACCACTATTAAATGGCGTTGACCTTTATTTACTTCAACAAAAACAATCACCAAAGTTCTTGTATTTTTGAATTAGCTCAGAAAATAGTTCAGCTCTGTGATAATGCATTATTCTAGCATTGCAAAGGTCAAGGTTTGAAGCCAGGAACACGCAGTGCATTACAATCTGATATATGTTTTTATCACTGTAAGTCACTTTGAATAAAAGATAAATAAATGCACAAAAAAATTGTTGAACTCCACAGACCAAATCTGTGATATGCTGTTATTTTCCACAGAAAATACTTTATCATATCAATGCCTTATACATAACCAATCCAGCTTGATTCAGAGACTTAACATTGTAAGTGTATTAATCTGTGTGTTGATACAGCTCAGGTTAAAACGAACGCGGCTGCTGGCGTACCTCTGTCCAGCTGTAATGGTGACATTCTCTTGTGGAATGGGCATGGACGCCACACTGGAGGCAGTGAATATCTTGGTCTCTGATAACTACATAAAAGATACCAAGAATTAGCCTCGCTGATTCTACAAATAAAAACAAGATATAAAGTTTCGGTTCAAATACTCACATCTTCATTCCAGTCCTCCGTACCCCACTCTTCTGTGGCAGTTCTCCACGCACCTGAAACAAATCCAATACCTTTATCATCAGATATACAAAACCTTAACAAAAAGAAGTCACACAGGCCGTTAGATCTACAAATAAACTGACCAGGGGTGGAGTCAAACTGTTGAGGATAGCTTGTGCCCTCTCCTCCTGTAAACTCAAGCCCTGTGGAAACAAACACATTGTTAACATACGTTGTACTTTGGTGTTAAATGTTCTTGAATATATCTTTGATAACAGGAATTGGAAAAAAGATTTAGGTGACATCACTCACGGTTTCCATCCTCAGGTTCCAGGTTGCCAGTGTTACTCCAAGTGCTACCACTTGTGTAGGTCTCATCTGTTTGGGCTGGCTCTGTGTAGTCCGCTGGATTAAACGTACTGAAAAATAACAAAAACATACTTTCAGCTGTCTTTTCATATAGACTAAGTGAAAGAGGGAGCAATGTTGCAAACAAATAAAAGCATAAAACAAGCCAAAAATTGTCAAAATCACTGCCAACCTGAAAGCACACTCCCCATTTATGACTTGCTAACTGCGATTACATGAAAGCTCTTGAACCCATGACCCAAACCGGCAGAAACATGATAAGAGAGCCGCCCTTGAAAACGCAAAACATCGAAAGCGCTGTGCGACCAACGTTCTTAGTTTCATCACTCCGTACTTCCTACTAAATCTTGGACCCTCAAAAACACAAACAGACAGACACACCCAAAAATAAGTTTAACTCACCTCTCATCTCCTGACAAATCATATCTGGGGCCTTTATCAATCTGGCTTTAGAGAGAAACAACAGGGAGAATTACAAGCAGCTCAACATGGGCAGAAAGAAGGGGGTGTATTGTGAGATCGTATGCGTGTTTGTGTGTGCGTGCGAGTGCTCGGGGTTAGACTCCTATATCTACAGGTCCATTATCAGTTTTACCACCACACCTACACTACAGATGTAACAATTAGAAACGAATGCAACAGCTAATCTGCATTTTAATCTCAAAACAAGGCTAAACTCATACCCCGGGATTCAGGTCAAGAATAACCAAACATGCAAGTCCAAACGCACACTTCAAACCAAACACACGTCAGGCACCAGACCATTATCTTAATATAAACAGAGGCATCCTCAGAAAGTCTAAAAAACGGGGCTTGACTGACAAATGGGCACTTCTACACTTCACTATGACTCTTCAGGAAGTAAGAAATGTTAATGGACATACCGCTTTAGCAGAGTTTTTAAACAGCGTTATTCTTTAAATAGCAAGTGCCTCCTATTATTCATAACACGAAAACATTTTCTCACCAACAACGAACCTCACAATACCACAAGCATGAAGTGCATTTCAGAATTTTGAGAAGTCAGAAAAAAAGTTAAAGTAACTGCACCAAACCCACAGCAGCTGGTTATCTTACCTGTTCAAAAACCTGCAAGGAAAACATGTTAACTAAAAAAGCCCATGCTATAAAGGTTTGTGTAGACTACAAATCCACACACACCTCAAAACTAGTCTTCAAATCTAGTAGGTACAAAATAATGCACACCAAACTCACCATTAGAATCAAAAGCACTTTACATCATATCTTTTAAAGTTACTAAAGCCCAAGACTGAATTTTGCAAACTACCCAAGTACCATCCATCCAGGATGATGTTCTGTAGTCTTTACTGAACCTGAGAATAACAGGAAGTACCCCGAGGAGACACGCAAACTTACCCCATACCCTGAGCTGAAAACCTTCCACCTCGCCTACCAGCTCCACCTGGAAACAAAACGGCACTTTTAACCCTGATAAAGAAAAAAAAAAACATGCCGACGTAAAGTGAAATGCTTTAACTACATGCAGCAATATGTACCTCTTCCTCTGCCTCTTCCCCGACGGCCTCGTTCTGTTCCTCTGCCCGCAATGCCACCTGTCTTGGTTCCATCCAACCCGTTCTCTTGCCCACGAACTGAAGGAAAAAAAGGGGATGGACTGATTCAAGATGTTTACGATAAACAAGAAAAACATTAAAAGGCATAAAAGCTTAATAAACAGGAATAATGTACAGCCTAATATGACAGATCTTAAAAGTCTTGATTAGGTTGAATACTAAATCCTTCTGACAAGGCAGTTTGTAAAATTTTGTCTTGCCAGAAAGATACTTTCTTCAACATTCACTTGCACATCCTTTTGTACTGACACACATTAAAATAAGAGTCGTCACATTAAAGTGACACAGAAACAAAAAAGTGACCTTTGTGACACATGAGCAACCGCAACAAAGCCAGTAAGTATTTTTAAGTTGGAAAATCTATTTTATAAAAATACGAGGTCGAAACTTGACCGCTGGGATGTCAAATACCTTAATGGTGCCTTAACAGTTACAAACATAGTACACTCTTAAAACGAATGTGTTAAATTAACACATCTTGTGTGTTGTCCTGAACTTAACACATCTCTATGTTATTTTTGGAATAACACACTTTGTGTTGTTTTAACACATCTTGTGTTGTCCATTTCATTTATTTAAGCTCACATTCTACACGAAATGACACACAATGTGTTAAATAGTTTAACACAAAACAGTGTGTTAAAATTAACACATCCTTTCTTAGAGTGTAGCAACTTCTACACATTACTGTTTGACCTGTCAATGTACTATCACTATACTTACGAATAAATTAATATTTGCTGACTGATGTTCTCTCTATATCTGTATTTAAATGTATGCATTTAATAAAATATGGCACAATTATAAACAAAATCTTAAAATTCGAGACATTCATTGCTTACGTATGTAAGCAATGATGTTATCAAACTTGATAAAACATTTGAATCAAATCTTTCCTCAGTATCACGTGACTGCTAAACATTGCCAGGTCTCAAACTGCGAGACAGATACTAATCAGACCACAAGACTTCTTTTTATGTGAAGTATCTGAGCTTTTTGTTGCTCTCTATCTCAGACAGAGACTGAGAGAGAGTATCCGGTATCCGCTCAAACTTTATTCTAACACACGCCGTCCCTTCACAACTACAGAGCGAGCAGAAAGGGTTACGTTGTGTGTCGAAGTCTACCTGAGGAAGTAGAGTGGACCAATACAAACACTTCTGCCACTTTAGATATCTAACAGACTGTAGACTACATGATTCAACCATTAGATTACGCAAGCTATTACTATAATTTATCAACTAAACTACAAGGCAAAGAACAGTGACTCCAACTCAGTTAACTAAGGGAGGAGCTATCCATGGTTGCATAATTCAGAATAAACAACAGCGTGACTAATAAGTAGTGTCTAGGACAGCATAAGGGCGTACACTCTCGTCCACGGCTGGCACCACGACCCCTCCGCGGGGCTCCTCCTCTGCGACGCGCCACGTCTCTTTCTCCTCCCCTCTCTCGATTCTCCTTCCCTTCGTCTCCTCCATCTGTCTGTGCACTTTCCTTTTGACCTGACACTTTCTTCTTTCCAACCATTTCCCATGAGTCCTAGGAAGATAAGAATTCAATTCACTTTAAATTCAGACACAACTTTAAACACAACTCCGTGTTCCTGTAGCTTGCTGGTAAAGCATTGTGTTAGCACCTCAAAGCTTAGTTAATGTACTAAACCCATGCATGGACTTACAGTGTCAGGGCTGCCCTCCAACAGGACGTTGATGGCTCTGTTGACGTCTCCGTTGCAGTCGTGCAGCGCTATCATGGACTCATCCTGATCCTTTCCTGTGATGTCAACCAGCTAGATAAGAACAACAGATGCATGTTAATGGAATGAAGACACAATGGAATCAGCTGGGTGGACTTTAGCTGAAGTGTCAGAGCCTGATGTTGCTCGCAAACTCAGAATGAAACCGAGCGAGAGCATCCGGTATCAGCTCTAATTGATCTAGCACGTATCATCCCCGCCAGCGCTATACAGACAGCGATGAGGGAATTTCTGTGTGCGATTTGAAATGAAAGTGCAACAAACACGCAAAAGACAGCTGTGAACTAACAGCAGGATGTTTTTCATTAACAAATGACCAAAGAAATGCTGCCTATAATAAGAGGAACACCAAATAGAAAGACCATTTGAAACTGGGATAAAGCAGAACCAGCTCATGTTAGGAAAGACGAATCACACCTGTTTGACCTTTTCCTCAAAGTCTGCATCGTTGTGGTCCGAGATCATTTGCGCAAGCCGGATCTGCTCAGCAGTGGCCTGTGGACAGAAAAGCATAGAAAATTGTTATATCTGATCCAAGGACACAGCCTCACATTAAAATACCCAAATATCTACACCAATCAAAATAAAACTAGTAACCACAGTAAATTTTTTTACATTGATTACCTACTTATATTTCAAGTCTCAAGTTTAAAGGGGACATTGACTTTAAGATGTCAAAAATAAATCTTTGGTGTCCCCAGAGTACATTTGAAGTTTTAGCTCAAAAAACCATATAGATAATTTATTATAGCATGTTAAAATGTGACGTTTTTGGGTGTCCTTTTAAATGCAAATGAGCTGAACTCTGCACTAAATGGCAGTGCTGTGGTTGGATAGATCATATTAAGGGGTGGTATTACCCCCTTCTGAGATCACAAGGGGAGCCAAATTTCAATTAACTATTTTTTCACCTGCTTGCAGAGAATGGTTTACCAAAACTAAGTTTCTGAGTTTTTTTCACATTTTCTAGGTTGATAGAAGCACTGGGACCTAATTATAACACTTATGCTGCATTTACACCAACCGCGGTAGAGACGTGAAGCGTGAGTGATTTCAATGTTAAGTCAATGTGAAGGCGCGTTGACGTGCGTCAGGAGGTCCTGCGGTACGGAAGACGCGTTTCTGCCTCTTTCGCGCGTGAAGCTCGCGCAAATTGAGCGTTGTGCGCGGCACGCGCGAATGTGCTTTTTGTGCATTTTGCGGTTCACGCGACTATGCGGCTAACGCTCGAGTTGAACATTTTTAACTTTGACGGAATTTCGTGCCGCGTTAACCAATCAGGAGCCTGCTTGCTGCTGTGGTGGCAGCCCCGCCCGGAGTCACTCATTCAACCAACGCTTGTTATTGTCCATAAGCAGTCACCCGGAGCTATACGACACAAGTTCTTATTTCAATAGATGAGACAGGAATAAAAAGGACCTCGCTTGAAAGAGTGTCAGTGAGGACATCGGCCAACCTGGTAAGCTGTAATACACATTTCACTTTTGAGTCACGTGACGTTATCGACCCGCGCTGTTTATTTCCCCCAATAGTAAGGTTACCACATACAAACCGGTAACTCTCTCGATAAATGCACAATTAACATCAGTCATCTTGCAAACAGACTACCGCATAGCACTTGCCCCTCCCACAAGAAGCGGAGTTTGCCTCTGACGTGCGTCAAATGCTTGCTTTTTCCGCGTGTCTACTCCGCTCTACACGCGCGAATGCATTCAAAGTGTTCAAGCGGCAAACTAGGCGCAGTAGACGCGATTTTGATGCCCAAAACGCGGTTGGTGTAAACTCAGCATTAAAGGTGGGGTGCATGATTTTTGAAAAACACTTGAAAAGGGAATCGGCCCAACTACCAAAACACACATGTAGCAATCAGCAGTAAGGGGGCGTGTCTACTAACTGACATCGTTTCCTGGATTGTGTATGTGTGGGGCGGGTCTAACAAATGAATGTTCAGATTCTGTTGGGGTAGGGGTGTGTTTGTTTAGGTGATTTCAAATGTCCCTGGCTTTCAGAAATTACGCGCCCTACCTTTAAACATGGAAAACGTCAGATTTTCATGATATGTCCCCTTTAAACAAAAAACAGTTTGAGATAATCAATCCTGATGATGAAAATTGGATCATGCACACGGATGCAGACAGCCAAGGTATACTTTGGGCTTAAAGCAACCCGTAAACATTTGCTATTATTATTATTATTAAAAATAAAAGCAACTGCAAAAATATTTGCAAATATTAACCTGACAAACCTTTATACAGTAAAACGTAGCAAGCATTTCATAACAACCTAATAAGGCAAACGAAACCTTGTGTCGTGGTGACTCAGAATACAGATGAGGAGAAAATAGGTCAGACTTGCACGGGCATAGATTTATGATTTATTCCTAGAACCCTTCATTTCATTTAGAGGAACATATCAAAGGATAGACAGCAGTGATTGTGGCCAAATGTGTCAGGGTGGTGGATGCTTCCTCCACTGATTTAGGGGGTAGCATTAGGAGATCAAATAAATATTACGTACCCTAGCACTACGATAGATAGATAGATAGATAGATAGATAGATAGATAGATAGATAGATAGATAGATAGATAGATAGATAGATAGATAGATAGATAGATAGATAGATAGATAGATAGATAGATAGATAGATAGATAGATAGATGTGATCTCACCTGTGGCCTTTGCTTGTGCTGTGACTGGCTCTGTGTCTGACCCTGCGTCTGCTCCCAGTTGCCCCGGGTCCGGGTTCCGCCAACTGAAGTCATCATTTACAGTATATACAAATAACAGTATTTACAAAGGAATAACACCTTAAACACAAACAAAAAGAAAAAAATGTTACGAATAACTCTGCATATTACCATTTTAAAAACAGTATGTCCTTTACAAACCATATTAAATACACACGCGCGCGCGCACACACACGCACGCACACAAACACAAACACAAACACACACACACACACACACACACATATGCTAACTGTTGTGTAGCCATTTTGAATAGCCAAACTGGAAGTAAACAACATGCCTGACGTTTTTGAAACAACAACGACGAGCTAATTTTACCAAAACACGACAGCTAAATAAATAAAATAATCACAAAATAAAAGGTATTTGACTAAACAACAACAAAAAACAACACAGATCGCCGTGTCTATGCAATCTGCAACAGGTCCACAAAAAGCCGCTTCCGGTACCTGACGCTTGATTCATCGTTAAAGGCACATGCACATTGCCGTATATTTGGTTAAACGACATTAAAGTCTATCCACCTGATGCAAGTTATGAAATGTCTTCCGTGTGCAGTCACGCAACCAGATCTGCGCATGTGGTGGCCAGAGCGAACTGCGCACTTCGACACACAAATTCACTCGGCGTGACAAAAACGCGCGGGACCAACCGCGGGAAAACAGACCGACGCCGTGATTAACGGACCACCTGACGACCAAAGACAACAAATACACCTTTTGAACAGTGAGCTTATGAAGCCTGGAGACGCGGATACAAATCATGAATGATGGCAAAGCATAAAACTAACTTACATTCACCCTAAAGATGTGAACCATTTCATTGTTCAAGTTCACGGTCACGCAGTTCAACATGGGTAGATAAACCAGTTATGTAAACACTTAAGTTAAAGGTAGAATTAACTAGGTCATGGAGGTGTTTTATTTACATTGTTGCTATTGAAAATATAATAAAACACTGCATACTAAGATGCACAATAACCAGTTAACCTACAATCTTCAGTTAACCTAATCTATCTTTAGTGCTCAACATTAGAGACACATCATATCTGACAAGTTCGTTTTGACTTACCAGATCAGTAATATGCTACTAAACTTAAAAATAATATTAATACGAGAAAACATGGTAACGTTACATAAATTAATCATGGCCACGCAATGGCTCTATAAAAACACGCTGCTAACTCCCATCTTTTAATCCGTGTATAAAGTCTGCACAAACTCTGTATAAATTAAACAAACATAACAATCCAACAACGTTTATAAGAAACTATTTGCTCATTTTAATCCTAAATACACTGCGGACAAATATACGCATACGGGTGGCTTCCGCTTTAGCTGTGTCTAACCTCATGGTCAGCGATTAGGCATCATGATGCTGGTCCTAATAATTCAACTTTCCCAATGGTTTATCACTTCGATTATTTGCTATAGTAAGTGGCAGACTATCTGGACAAATTGGTAATTAAAGTAATCGACACGATTGTATTTTGCTTTTGTTTTAACGGGAGACACACGTCTCCCCCCCACTCCGCGAGGTAAGGGAACCTCTCCCCGGTTGGCCTGCGCACTCAAAACCGAGGCTTCACTGAGGCCTACAGGCCCCGAATGATTAAAGTGAACAACAGGCGAGGTACTGACCGAGAACCCGGTGGATGTCGGAAATTTGGAGACAACACCGACCGACGGAGGCTGTAATTTTGACCTCCTAATCAGACGGAAACAAAATACGAACTCCTTCGCGTCCTAAATCAATTCCGCTAGCCGAGAACTAGGCCGAGCAGACTCGCGTAGACAATAAACGATAGAGTCAAAATTTACCTGTTTCTCTTCCACACTGACACCCGAATCACCGCGTCACGTGGTTTATCACAGTCAGGACTGCTTCACGCGCAGAATCGCGACCATGTGATCAAAACGTATATATAACAACACAGAAAGATGTTATTTAATTTATGTCATAGCTATTTTACAGTAAACTGTTATCCTATTGTGTGTTGCTTTTGGCTCTATACAGAACATTACATTTTAGCATTATAAATATTTTTTTATTAATAAATGGGAATGGAAGGATTTCTGTATGGAGATAGGCAAAAATAAATTTTATTTTTAAACATAATGCTAAATGCATTTTGTAGAAAGTAAAGCTTAATTAAATATATTTTTGAATTTGAAAAGTATATTTAGTTTTTTACAACATATACGGCAAAAAATTATATATATTATATATATATATATATTCTTTGCCAGAATAACATACAAATATTTTTTTCAATGCGATGGAATTATAAATGGTTTAAAATATATAGAATTATATAGAATTATTGTACTATATTTCAAAATATACAAAAATTTACCAAAAAATATATTGGTGAAATATAAATTTTTGTAAACATTTCAAAATATATTTCAGCACATATATTTTTTGGGCCATTTTTAAAAAATAGATTTACAATTATATTTGAAAACAATTGTTGTATAGGGCGTAAACTATACATTAAATAGATATTATCACAAACAGCTAAATAATTTGTACCATATTAGGGTATTAATATTGAATTGTGAATATTGTTTGTAAGTGTTACAATTGCTGCCAGTCACTGTAACAAATTGTTTTTATAAATCTATAGCATTTTATCTATTGGCTATACCGGTAAAATATATAGAAAAACGTAAGTAATATAGAAAATATTTGGTGCATGTACATACATTGACCTTGAAGCATTTTAACCTATAATTTTAAAAGTGCTTCATTCAAGCAGTGATCATATTTTTTAAAATGTGAAACAAATTGGTATCAATGAAAACTAGTTCACATTCAGATCACTAGATGTCGCCAGTACGCTGTTGATTTTTTCTTTGCATTTGTGTGTGCATCGAATGGGTGCATAAACAACGTATAACAAAATGTATGTGGTCATCTACGTCTGCTTTAAATATATGGATCTAAACAATATAGCACGTGAAGATCATTTTTAGTACCCTTGTGCACAAAGAAATGTTAATGATTTAAAAGAATAACCATGAGCCAGACCTCATAACCCAATGTCAGATGTCAGTGAAATAGGAGATTAATATCCATGATTTTTAAATTAAACTATGCATTTAATTCTGGGTTAGTATAAACAAAATAAAAATTTATTATAGCTCTTGCACTTTCCTGTAAGCGAATATTATACCAAACAAGTATAGGCTAATTGGCAGGCCTGCCATATTAAATAAGTTTATGTGTACCATACAAAAAAGTATTTAGTAAATAATATTGTATTGGTATATACTTAAAATTAAAATGTGCACGAATTAAAGTTAAAATTAGAGTATGCCTCTGAGATGTAAGTATATTATTTATTTATATATTATTATTCGTGATTATTTGCACCAAAAATTTTATTTCTTCTTATAAAAGATAATATATAAGTGACATTGTCTTACATGTATTGTGAGCTTAAATACTTTTTTTATTAGGATTTATCTTAAGATACAGTGGGAAAGTGCTACAATTCCATCTACAAGAACACATTTTTTCACATTTATTAAGAGATGGTAAAGTCCTGCACTCAATACAGTAACAAATACAATAGTTCTTCACAACACCACGAGTGTTAATACAATACAAATACAGTTGCCAAATTGAAAAAAAAACAGCTTTGCAAGTTATAACAAATATACAAATCTGAAAAACAGCACTGAAAATAGTTTATGTTGGACTTAAATATTATGTCTGAGATAGATAACTTGATTCCAGCTTCATCGCATTAATGAAATAAACTGTCAGTCAAAAAAAAAACTACTGGATCAGTCAAAGGTTTAGTTATATCATCATGTACAATACATGTTAAAACAGAAATATTGTCAGATCTTGAAGAAACATGTACTTTAATGAATTTCACCACCAACAGTATTCGCTAAACCAGATGCAACATAAAAAAATACAGCTGGCCTGAAAATAATTTACAAAGCTAATATACATAACATAATGCATTTCAAGTAAAATAGAGAACACAGTTCTATATACAGATCATTATATACATTAAAAAGCTAAAATGCTACTTGTATATGTGCTCAAAGGATGTTTTTAAATGCACTTATATTTGTTGCTTCTTTCACAAGGATGTTTCTCGCTCACTGTTGCCCTCTTCCATCAGTTTGTTTGATTTAAGACTTGATCTCAATGACTTTAATGAGTGGGAAAGACTTGTTTCTTGGGCTTGTTGGTATCAGAGGTTTGCTATAATACAAAATAAGAAATACCTTTTTAAACACACAGTGACATTTTTCAAACCATACATTTTGCATTAAAGGTGCAGTGTGTAAATTTTAGTGGCATCTAGTGGTGAGGTTGCGAATTGCAACCAAATGCTCAGTCCACTGCTCACCCCGCGCTTTGAAACACATAGAAAAGCTACGGTAGCCGCCACCGGACAAACATGTCATCGCCAGAGACAACTTAGTAAAAAAGTTTGTCCGTTAAGAACTTCTGTAAAAACATAGCGGCACAAAATGGCGACTTCCATGTAAGGGGACCCTCTGTGTATGTACATAAAAACGTCTCATTCTAAAGTAATAAAAACATAACGGTTCATTATGAAAGATCTTTATACACCATTGATAATAAAGTTTTGTATATTATTTTGCATCTCTGACAAGAGATCCTTCTAAAAATTACACACTGCACCTTTAAATATTTTCAACAGCATAATATTTGTTCCCCATAGAACACATTATTCAAACATTTTTATTTGTAACATTTCTCCTATTTCATAGATTTAACCCTATAGCTGACAAGCTAGATGTAATGAACAACTACCGAGACTGGATGTTACACCAGTATGAGCTTAATTAACATAAATAAATACAACATATCTGGTTTTATTAGGCTACATAACCATTAGACAGATAAAGCCACACCTGTAGACAACCTTGGATCCTGTGTCTGAGTCATAAGGCACTTGACTGTTAAGATACTCCATCCGATCATGCATCTCTCTGTTCTGCAGAAATAATATGATATTTTACAGTAACACGTAACATTAAATAAATTAATAAAGACAAAAAATCTCAAATAATATAGGCACTTACCTCAGCTTCAAGAAACGACACTTTCTCCATAAGGTCTCTGACTTCTCTGTCTCTCTGTTCCATAATGGTTCGTGAATTTTGCACCTGTTAACACACACGTACCAATATATTTAATCACACAAATTTATAATAGTAAGAACACATCATTCTTAAATGCATCTATTTTAGGTTGTAATAAATTATTCACCACTGAAATAAAATTTCAAAACATCCTCAATGGCTTGCAAAAATATATTACAACCAATCACAACCAAGTATAATTTTCTATGAATATTACTTTAATCTTTATTATGCCACAATATACCAATACTTTTATGCCATATTAACACTAATAAAATACTATATATGTTTTATATCTGCTGTCCATTTAAAATTATAAGGGAAGTCTTAAAGCATGCAATGCTTGTCATGCACTTGCAGTATTAGTGTGCTTTGATGTAGTGGTTATGTGTAACATGAGAGCCAACGCATGGCGGTTGGTCGACAGGGAAATGACTGCATCTTTTATTTATAATAGAGTTTAAGTTTCACTTCCACACACTCCACATAACAACCTGCTTTGTTTTTTATTAATCCGATCTAAGGGCATGCATGATCATCTTTCATCCTTTCCTTCCCTCTTTATTCTTTATTAGCATGTTTCTTTAGTCAACATTCATTCTCTATACTAAGGAAACAGCCTGTGGGCTCCATTACTATTGTTAACGATTTATTGGTGCATGTTATTATTATTGCAATAACTTTTCCAAATGCATTTATCTAAATTCACGTGTAACACAGCATTCACCCGATGATGTCACCAATCCCTTCTGTTGAACTTAATCTTTATTGTTGAACACTAATCTGACTCTGATTATGAATGGTTGTTACTCAGAATACTCAGAATGTGTGTGTGTGTGTGTGTGTGTGTGTGTGTGTGTGTGTGTGTGTGTGTGTGCGTGCGCGCGCGCGCGTGCGTGCGTGTGTGTGTGTAGGTAATTTTGCACCTGTTCAATCATGTGTCTGATTTTCTTCTGTATACTTTGGACCATGTCATTTAAGTTATGGTTTTTCTTCTTTACAGTCGCCAGCTCCTCCTCCAGCTGCGCACACCTGCAGTACACAAAACCTGACGTTTACAAAGGTAAAACGCATGCACGCACTTACAAAATACACTTTTAATAACACATTCTGCAGTGCTTTAAAACCTACACTTTTGTCATGCATTTATACTTTTTGCAACTTGATACTTACTACAGAGATATATTCATATTATGTTCTTAAAAGTTGTATTGCAGAAGTCCAAATAAGGATTTAATTACCAAAATAATTTTTTACATAACGTTGGTTCATGTGTTGCCTTTCATAGATGACAGTCTTTTGTTTTATCTGTGTATGAACCTTTTAATTGAGTTGCAAAGCTCTTGTGGTTGAGACGTAAAAAATGTGCCAAGCATGCTAAAACACCATCACTTAAAGGTATACAAACATATAGGGGCGGTTTCCCGGAGAGGGATTAGAGTAGTTCTAGACTAAAATAAATTTAAGAGCTGTCCAAACTGAAAACAACTTGCACTGACATATCTAAAAATTTGGGCTCTCAAAAGATTAATCACACCTAATCACACACAAAACAAAACTTTGTGTTTGCATAATATATGTGTGTGCACTGTGTGTAATAATATATAAATAAACACACATGGATGCATTTTAGAAACATGTATATGTATGGATATTGATATAATTAAAATTATATATAAAAATTTATATATTATTTTTTTCTTATATGTTTGTGTGTGTGTGTGTGTGTGTGTGTGTGTGTGTGTGTGTGTGTGTGTGTGTGTGTGTGTGTGTGTGTGTGTGTGTATTCATATACATAATAGTTACACACACACACACACACACACACACACACACACACATATCACACACATATATATTATGCAAACACAAACTTTTATTTTGTATGCGATTAATCGTGATTAATCTTTTGACAGCCCTATACTTAAAATACATCTTTGCATCAAAATGCACACAAGTAATGTTTTTAGTAAGGAATGTTTTTTAAAACTAGTTATATTTCTGAATTAAACTAAGGCCTAGTCCTGGCTTAAGCTAATCTCTGTCCACCCCTTAAACTTTTAAACACACGTTAGTACCTTTAGTAATCGACTTATATGACTTGTAGAATATATGAAGAGTTTCGTTGCAAAACTCAATTTAAAAAAAAAAAATTCAAAACATGTTTATTATTATGTTATCATGTTATTATTTTGTTTTATGGTGCTACTTAGCTGTATTTTTTAAGTTATGAAGGTTTAAAACAAAACAAACCAACTGCAGTTGAATTGATATTAATTGGAATTGGAGTTATCTCGTTTTGCAATGAAACTCTTCATATGTAAATATTTGTTATTAAATATCTTAAAGGGGTCATAGTGTGAAAATCAGACTTTTTCCATGTTTAAGTGCTATAATTGTGTCTTCAGTGCTTCTATCAACCTAGAAAATGTGATACAGATCAACCCAGTAACTTTGTTTGGGTAAGCCATTTTCTGCAGGCGTGTGAAAAAAGAGGTCGTTCAGATTTCGCCTGTTTTGTGAGGTAGGTAGCAGACAAATTACAATAATACTGCGCCCTTTATCTGCACTATCCAATCACAGCACTGCTATTTAGTGCAAAGAGAGAGAGAGAGAAAATAATTGACAGCACAATTGAGTTTCTATTACAACAAACCACCATCATTGTGATCAGTGTTTACATTTCATAAACTCATTTGCATTTTAAAGGACACACCCAAAAACGGCACACTTTTGCTCAGGCCTACAAATTAGCAATTTTAACATGCTGTAATTAATTATCTGTGGAGTACTTTTAGCTAAAACTTCACATACGCACTCTGAGGACACCAAAGATTTATTTTACATCTTAAAAAAATCTCATAATATGACCCCTTTAAGGCACTACTGTATAAAAAATAAAAAAAGTTTTTGCTTAGTTAAAAAAAAAATCTTGCAAAGTCTGCATGTGGCATTTACAACCAAAATAAATGCTGCTGATAAGTGCATTAGCAACAATAGGGGTGAGTCTACTTTTAACATGCACATATGAGTCATATTCAGCCAAAATCTATGTATTATTAAGAGGCGTTGCTTTAAGAAACGTGTTACCACAGCAATGCAAGACGACTGACGTGGTTACAACTAAAACAACCGGTTGGTTACCAAGATTGCAGACTGAGAAACATTAAACGTAGCCAAGGGAACGCAGTCAAACATATGAGAACATGTACCTAATTACATTCGTAAAAACCAAATTAGGTATTTAGGGCAGCATCAAGCCCTGCAGTGAATATTAACCTGACAATAATATTGATTTGTTCACCTGTTTTTTATTCCCTCCTGATTTTTTAATTCACTAGCAGCCAACTTTTCCCGTAGCTTGAGGTTTTCCAGCTCCAAGGCACTGGTGTGCTTCTGCATCACTTCCATCTTTCGGCTCTGTTCTTCTGCTCTCGTCTCGGCCTTTTGCACGCGATGGTTATGCTCTTCTACACAATGCCGCTGTAATGCACTGTTTTCCGCCTAAAAAAAGTTTGAAAGAGTAAGAAGTTTAGTTAAACAATACAAATTTCGATTTTTATTTGTGTACAAGTTTTTATTTGTGTGGTCTAACCTCCAATCTCGTTTTCTCTTTCTGATGTCTTTGTTCCATCTCCTGCAGACGAGCGCACAGATGTTGGATGGCCTCTTTCAGGGCAAAACAGTTGTCTTCACCTTCCTGGCCGTGGGAATGTTGGAGAATTAGCAAAATGAGAATATGATAACAGCTCCATGTAATGAGACACATGACGTGGACGTGTTTTAGTTAAAATCCTATTACATGACTGAATCTGAATTACAGACTTAAAATATTCTCATTACTCATGTTGGATAAAAATTGTACGCGTGACAGACTCTGTAGGTGTGTTGCAGAAGCCAGGAGAAACTGCGGTTTGTTTACAAATTTGGCAAGTGCTGCTCCCAAAGGAATTGATGGGTGTGACTTTTTACATGCAAGAGCAAAACGGTAAATTGCACACGCTCCCAAATCCCACGATTTGCAAACGATAAAACAATACCGTGCTGCCAGTTTGTCTGCATGAACATCATTGTATTACTGCACAAAGACTAATGTATAACTGTCTCTAAAAGTCTACACACCTATCCTTCCTCTTTATGAGAGAGCTTTCCAGCCTTTTCACACTGGAAGATTATTCATTTTTGTTTGAAAGGTTTTGTTGCGTGAGGATTGTTAAGTTTGAGATATAAATTGAGCCTAATGGCAGCTCTGCATTTATTTGTCTGAAAAATTGAAAATTCAATGCAATAGGAGTGTCTCTGTTTGTTTGCGTGTGTGACCAGCCTATGCATTCTTGGTAAATAGGTGTGTTTTTTTAATGTTTTTATTGAAATGATGTGACAAATAATTCACCTGATATTTAGAGAGCGTTCCATTCACAAAACCATTGGTGCCGTGACCTTTACTGATGATAGTGTCGATTTTGTGGCCGTTGGATGGGAACTAGGGCAAAAAACAGCTTGTTTTACAAATGATGTGGGATCATTTTGACAAGTATTTTGAATAGCAAAGCCTTCCCAGCAGCAATTAAGACATTAAAATGTCTAGTAAATTATAATTTATACGAGGGAAACGAAACGTTTTCCAATATCATCAAAGAATTTACATTTTAACATTATTAATATTTTGGGGTTAAATATGAACATGTTTATTATGTCACCTATTTCATCAAACTAATGCTGTTTTCCTTAAATTGTTGACATTTTAAAAGCACAAATGTAAATGTACCTGCTCATTGTTATTATTGTTTTGTCTGGCTGCCATTTGCTCTCTCAGCGTCTTCAGGCAGTATCGTACCTGCAGACAAACACATGATGGTTACAAACAAACCAACAAACAAATATACACTTTTGGTCATTTGAAAAGTGAATACTGACCTCCTGCACATCCTCCATCTTTACACGCTTCACCTACAACACAGTCAGATGGTTACATAACAATAATACACTTGCACACTTCGTCTATAATATTACATCATAAAATTTACCTTAATCCTCTCAGCTGATTCTCAGATGTGTCCGTGTCTGGTTTGGCTGTGAAATGACAGAAGCAAGATTACAAACACATAATAAGGATAGTAAACATGTATAATAATTGTGTTTCTTTAACTACAACTGAGAAACTTTTAACACTCGCACACACTAACAACAATTTGTCTAATGTCTAATGACAACGTCTTGCTCAGGGTCATTTTATAACTAGCATTTATAAAAATATTATATAAAATATTCTGTTCACAATTATGATTATATATATATGTAAAATAATAATAAAATAAATATAAAATAATAATAATAATTAATATTATTACAGTGAAATGTCACAGATTTAATCTAAAATATGCTTTAAATACTAAAAACTGTTTCTTTGTAACATGAAAGAAACAAATTAGTGCACTGAGAAAAACACTGGTTGCACATGATTGAATTAAGTTTTCTTAAAATAAAATAAAAAACTTGTTGGATCTACGTAATTTAATTATGGACATTGGTTCAACATGATTGAATCAAGTTTTCTTAAAATTAAATTACCAGTCATCTTAATATAATTTTAAGAAAACTTAATTCAATCATGTGAAACCGTGTCCACGGTTGAAGTTTATTTCAGTGTGGCAAGTTGTTTTTCATAGAATTTACATTAAACAAAATTATAGTTGTAATATTAAATTGTTGTATAAAATAGTTTTTTTTAAATGTATTAATAGCATTCGCACAACAAATGTTAAAATATTTTTAATTAAAATGTTAGTTTTCTAATGAAATTGGCAAACCTATATTTTTGTCTAAGTAATTTTAAACATTTCAGTATACACTTTTAGATTAAAAGATTTTTAAAATCATAGGAAACATTAGAGTCAAGTGTTTCTTAATGTTTGACCACTACTGTACATAAAAGAAAATATAGCTAAATTAAATTATGAGGACAAAAAAATGTTTTAAATAAAGAAAAAAGTTAAAACCTGTTTTAAAAGTGCCTTTAGTTAAATAACCATCCAATTAATGGTTGTTCTGTTGTCTTTGTCTGCAAATAGGAAATGTGCATACCTGGATAATCTTTTCCAGAGGCAGTCCACTTGTGGATTCACTGAATCTCTGCGAAGTCTCTCTGTGAAAGTGGAGCAAGTAAGAATTATAAGACCTAAGAACACAGGGTGTGAAGGGCAGATAATTAAAGAAAATGGGACACAATTTTCCAAACAGACCAAACCTCAGAAAAAGTACAAGCAGCACCATTATTCGTTAATTTCCACAACAAACACAACTGTGAAATTTCCATTGAACAAGCATAATGAAAACACGTGTAAAGCCTTATTTCAAAGACATACAAATCTGGCTTAAGGGTTATTATAAGAGACTGAATGCAGACGACAAGATAAACAGAATGAGACAAATTATCTTAATATTATGTAATTCAGCTGAGGCTTGAGGAGTTTGTAAAAGATGGACATTCATTTTACATTAACAATTCTTCATTGACTTTAGTTTATACATATCGATCAACAATAAAATTCGCACAGTAAAAGACTATGAAAGATTATGTAAAATTTATTTCATAAATTTGGTTTATTTATAAAGCACTTTACAACTGCATAAGCAGACCAAAGTGCTACAAACATCATAAAACACACAAAATACACTAAGACATAAAACAAAATGAATCAACTGGGTATTATTTACTCTCCCTCATGTTGTTTTAAACCTGTAAAAAGTTATTTATTCTGTTGAACACAAAAGAAGATATTAACCACGCAACACAAATACTATGGAAGTCAATGGGTACCGTCAACTGTGTGCTTATACCATAATTTATCAAAATATTTTATGTTAAACATAATAAAGAAACTCATACATGGTTAGAAAGACATGAAGGTGAGTAAATGATAAAATGTAAACTTTGGGGTGAAAAAAACTCTTAGACTCCTTAAGGCTAATAAATACAAATATTTTTGATAAAACTTAAAAAATATTCATCATTTTGGCAGATTTTGTAAAGCAGGGTCCACAGCCTTGGATTCGCAACAAAAAAAGTCAGCAAAAGTCGAAAAACATGAATAAGGTGTATAATATACAACTATAATAAAAATATAGTAGGTTGTAAAATATTAATAGCCTATAAGTTTGGAAAAAAAAGGAAAAAAAATATTATATTATTATTATTATATATATATATATATATATATATATATATATATATATATATATATATATATATATATATATATATATATATATATATATATATATATATATATATATATATATATATATATATGTATATATATATATATATATATATGTATATATATATATATATATATATATATATATATATATATATATATATATATATATATATATATATATTTATATATATATATATATATATATATATAAATATGAAAATGTTTTGCTGTTCTAAAAAGTACAAATCTCCTTTTTGGAAACAGTCTAGTCATGCAAATATTTTTTTTCTTTTCAAAATATTTTTTTTACAAATATAAGTAAGCAAATATAAATAAAAATCACAGATAACAACCAATATAACCAAACTGACAATTCAGTGTTAAGCTTACATGCATCAACGAGTTCCTGCAAGACTACAAACTAACATCTGTTCTTCATATATCAGAGGAAGTAATCCCATTTTAACCAGGACATCAACATGTCCATGCAGGAGAACAGAAGGAAAGTCTCTGGTCCTCTGAGATGTGATCACACACAGCAGATGGATAAATATCGATTAAAACTGAGATCACTTAAACAAACTGCTGATTCACTAGATACCAGTGAAGGGTGTGAAGAATAAAGAATGTACGTATTTGTACAGATGACAAACCCTGTGTTCTAGACAGATGTGAGAGACAAAGGCCATGTACGATAAAATATTAGCCAATTTAAAGTGTTTACGTTTTTAAGCGGATAATAACTGTTTGTGTGTCTGAACACCTTGCTGCTTATTTAAGTGGGTCACCGCGGTCTGGTTTTACTCTAAATGTGTGAAATACCAGAGGCATAATTAACACATAGCACAACTCTATAATCATACGCTATACAGATCATAAACATTCAGCTGACCAGGTTTACTAAAGACATAACTGCAGTAATAAGATCCTGGTATGTTATGAATGTGTTTCTGTAAAGCAGCAGTGAAAGATTTACTACCACTACTGCTAGTTAAAATTTTTGTCTGAATTTACAGTCGTTTGGGTAAAAACAAGGTTGTGGGTGAATATTTGGAGATTTATAAGGCACATGCAATTTAAATTAAGATGAGTTATGTACACTGAAAAAAAGAGTCCCTCTCTTGTCACTCGGGGCGGTATCTTTTCAAAAAGTGCACCTTTGCACATATAAAAGGTTCATATTAGTACCTCAGAGGTACCAAAAAGATTATATTTATACATCAATACATATTAAAGGCATACCCCAGCCAAATATAAAAATTTCCCCATGATTTAATCACCCACAAGCAATTCAAGATACAGGAATCAGGGAACAACTTTGAAGCCCAAAAAAGTGCATCCATCCCTCACAGAAGCAATCCACAGGGCTCCAAAGGGTTAATAAAGGTCTTTTTGTGGGTAATTGATGCAATTTTGTAAGAAAAATATCCAGATTTTAAACTTTATAAATAACTAGCCTCCAGTAACAACGGCATGTTGAATTCATGTGATTCACCAGAGTCACTGCCCAATGTACCCAAGGCAACGAACGCTTAATCGCATCAGTCCAAGATGGCGCCATTACCAGATTAAAGCAGTTATTAAAGCAATAAGCCCCAAGAAGCAGTGGGCCACCAGTGCATTTTATAACAGCTAAGGGGCGTTGTTAGGCACGAAATGCACTGTAACACCACTGCTTCGCGGGGCCCATTGCGTTTATAAAACGGTTACTTCATATGCAGGGTTTCATAAAATGAAACACAATTAAGTTGTAATTATATTAGTACAAATATTACTCTTCCGCCAAACAAAGTAGTTCCTCAGAATCAACTGTGGCTGCAACAGAGCGCAATTCCCAACCAACACAGACGCAGCAAAGACACAATGAAAATATGATTACTAAATTGCATTGATTACTCGCAAAAGACTAACCCATTGGAGCCATGTGGATTACTTCTGGGAAGGATGAATGCACTTTTTGGGGTTTAAACTCAGTTGTTGTTCCCTGATCCCTGTTTTCTACACTTATAAAGCTTGGAAGAGCAAGAACATTTTCTAAAATAACTTTCAAATGTGTTTGTCTGAAAGATGATGGACATATGTATCTCGAATTGCTTGAAGGTGAGTAAATCATGGGATAATGATTTAATAACTGGGTGGAATATCGCTTTAATAACTATTGGTACCTAAATGATACATATAGGACCATTTTAAAGGGTACTGTCCCAGTGGCAGCTTAGATTTTGACTAAGGCCAGGTGTTTATTTGCTTTATGTACATGCACTCTAGTACAAAGAATGTACAAAAGTTGTCACTGGGTGATTTCTTTGTACCTAAAAGATGTATATTAGTACCTCAAAGGTACATATTGGTACTTTAGAGGTACTTGAAATGTACATATCTGTACCAAAATGGTACATATTAGGAACTTTTTAAATGGAACCATCCCAGTGACAGCTTTTGTACCTTTTATCTGAGAGTGTACATATGCTAATATAAAAAATCATTAAGCTTCATGCAAAACAGAGGGAAGAGAGACATCGAAGGAAGAACAACAGCCGGAGGGTGTACCTGTGCACCAACAAACCACACGTGAGAACTCAGGGTTTAGTGAACAGTACACAAGACATGAACATTGACATAACATAAAACATGTACCTACAGAGCCCAACATTTAATGGCACTCAAATACATAAACTACCAGTTAAACGTTTGGACCCGCCTATCCATTTACCATTATAGTATTTTTTCACAATTTACATTAAGACATTAAGCTGACACTTCTAAAGCGATTTACAAACGACACGGAAACTGAGCAATTTGTCCTAGTTTTAGAAAATTGGTATGGTCATAAGCTATAAAATAGCAAAAGCACACACAGGAAATATAACTGACCAACATGATTTAACAGATCTCGTATTTTTTTTTTAAAGGTGCAGTGTGTAATTTTTAGGTGGATCTCTTGACATAAATCAAAAATATACAAAACTATATGTGATCAGAGGTGTATAAAGACCTTTCAGAATGAACCGATATGTTTTTATTACCTTAGAATGAGACGTTTTAATGTACATACACCAAGGGTCCCCTTACATGGAAGTCACCATTTTGTGCCACCATGTTTCTACAGAAGCCCTTAACGGACTTTTTTTTTACTAAGTTGTCTTCGACAATGACATGTTTGTCATAGCTTCTCTATGCGTTTCAAAAGCGAGGGGTGAGCAGTGGACTGAGCCAGTGGTTGCAATGCGCAACCTCACCACTAGATACTGCAAAAATTTACACACTGCACCTTTAAATAAGGTTGGATTTATTGAGGGTGTTGCAAATAAGTATTTTTAATAATTTGCCTTTAAACGTTATTTAAAGGGATAGTTCAACCATCATTCACTGTCATGTTTTGTTCAAACCTGTTTAAATTTGTTCTGATGAACACAAAGGAAATATTTTAAGGAATGTTTGTAACCAAACTGATCAGAAGCACCACTGACTGAGAAAAAAGAATACTATGGAAGTGAATGGTGCTTTTGATCGTTTTGGTTTCTGTGAAGTCACCCTTTAAGATTAGATTTAAGATTTATGTCTGTAATGTTTGGCTGACAACCTCTTGTGTATGAATGATGAAAAAGATGTCTGGCACAAAGTTGCGAAAATAATTAAAACTTGCATTGTTTTGCATTCCACAGCTAAATGTCAACCACACCCAATGCAGTTTACATACAAGACTTAATGTTCTCTATCTCAGCTCGCACGCCCATATAACATTAAGTTGGCAATCTCTCATGCACTATTTCATATATGTCGTCATTGCTTATTCTGAATCATTGCGCTGCTTTGCGTTTATTTCATAATATGCGGTCTAATTGTTTGTTCTGCAGCAACAGGTTTTGAATGGGCAAAGTAACACAGTTACCCTTAAGCAAGATGTCATATGCATTTACTCACAAATGCAGGTTTGTAGTTCTGTCTCTGACGTATCTTTGTTTTTAATCTTAAAGGGCGGTTTCCCGGACTGGGATTAGATTAGTCCTAGACTAAAATAAATGTAAGAGCTGTCCAAACTGAAAATAACTTTGCATTGACATATCTTAAAATACATCAGTGCCCTTTGTTTTGCCTCAAAATGCTCACAAGTAATGTTTTTAGTAATGCATGTTTGTCAAAACTAGTTATACTTTCTAATTAAACTAAGGCATAGTCCTGGCTTAACCTCCTAAGACCTGGTGTGTCCACTTACGTGGACATCACATTTTTTGTTGTTTGCACCATAATAGTTAATTTTGTGTAACTACCTGTTGTACACACACGTGGACAATTACACTGCTTCATGTTCAAAGAAAAATATTTGGTTATTATATGTATTGGTTCTTCCTAACCCCAAATAGCTCAAAGAAATCTGAAAAAAGAGACAAATCAAAGGGACACTTAACTTTTTTGGAAAATATGCTAATTTTCTAGCTCCCCTAGAGTTAAACATTTCATTTTTACCGTTTTGGAATCCATTCAGCTGATCTCTGGGTCTGGTGGTATCACTTCTAGCATAGCTTAGCACAAACCATAGAATCTGATTAGACCATTAGCATCGCGCTAAAAAATAACCAAAGAGTTTTGATTTTTTCCCTATTTAAAACTTGACTCTTCTGTAGTTATATCGTGTACTAAGACCGACGGAAAATTAAAAGTTGGGATTTTCTAGATCGATATGGTTAGGAAGTATACTCTTATTTTTGCGTAATAATCAAGGACTTTGCTGCCGTAACATGGCTGCAGGAGGCGTAGTGATATTATGCAGTGCCTGAAAATAGTCCCCTGCTATTGAAAGTTACCAAGGGGATTATTTTTGGGCACTGCGTAATATCAAATCGCAACTTTTAATTTTCTGACCGTCTTAGCACACGATGAAACTACAGAAGTCAAGTTTTAAAAAAGGAAAAATATCGAAACTCTTTGGTTATTTTTGAGCATGATGCTAATGGTCTAATCAGCTTCAATGGATTATGCTAAGCTATGCTAAAAGTGGTAGCGCCAGACCCAGAGATCAGCTTAATGGATTCCAAAACTGTAAAAATCAAAAGTTTATTTCTAGGGGAGCTGTAAAATGAGCCTATTTTCAAAAAAAGTGGAGTGTCCCTTTAAGCTAATCCCTTAGGAGGTTAAACTAATCCCTGAAGCCACCCCATAATGTTTAAATCATTTAGATACACCCTTTAATTCCAGTCAAATATTATTTACTTGTGTAGAGGATATCTGAAAACATTAGGATACATCCATTTTTAAATAATTTTTAAGAGTCAGACCAGCTTAAAATAGTTCCTTAAAAGGCAAAGTGTTGCACAAAATTGGTGCATGTCAACACTTCTACCCAGAACATTCCTCTCGTCTGCCATTGGTGGGACAAACAGGTATCCCCAACCCAAACGTATTATTTACGTATTTGCTAAAAGTTTTTTAAAATTGGTTGCATATTAAAAATGGCTTGAAGGAAGTGTTAACATCAAACTGCTTAAAAAACAACTTCGACTCTCATCTCATGTTCACATGCGTGCCACTATTTTCGGCGCAAGTTGTTTCAGGCATTCAACCAAGATTTTCTGCATCGTTCACATGCTTAGCTTATACCTGTATGTCAACATTCACATCAAGTCGACTTAACGATATGACTGTTAATAAACACTACCGCTTTGAAGCTTTAAAGAGTACTGCGAATAGCATTAACTATCTTGAGTCCAGCCTCAAGGCTTCATTCCAGAACCTGCCTGTACAGTAGCATCCATGCGTCCATTAAATCACACCTGAGGTGCTGTACACGCCGAGTTTAAATGTGAAAAAGAGAAATTTAAGAGAAACCTCTGAACTGTCACTGGGGCAGTACACTTTAAAAAGGTCCTAATGTGTGCCATTTAGGTACAGATATGAAACACAAAGCCACTCTTTGACCTTTGCAAGTGCTCATTTTGTACCTTTAATGCATTGTTTCAAGTGTCGATCAAGTGTCAATTTGCTTCAAGCGTACCATTTAAAAATTAAAATCCTGACAACTTAAGCATCAAGGTTGCATAATAGCTGTCAATCACTTTGCACACATGCACGCACACATGCACGTGTATAACAGTGTACCCGTGTACTGAAACGTAAGTTTACACAGGGTGGTTGCACATGAGCACAGTTCTAAGATCAAGATATCTTAATTAAATTCAATACAACCCAGACGCAATAGCACACATATAAAGTGCAAGACATTTAGTCCCATTTAAATCATTAATTTTACGTCATCTCATAATGATAATAACATCTTGTCATACAATGTTGTCTTGTGCAGAACTTGTTTAGTCCTTGTGAAATTAAAATGCCGATCCAATGTTACATAATAACCGGTTATGAAAGACCCATTTATGTATTGACTACTTCGATAACAACAAAAGCAGATCATTTAATATGCATGTACGAATCCAAATGATATTGCATATTTGGCCTGCAGACTTCTGTCAATTCATGTACCTGGCACACTTGCCTAAGCCACTGTGTTGCGAAATCCCTAATATTTTGCATATCAAAGGTTTTTAGCCAAGCACTACAGAGGGAAAATATTTTATGTTTGTGTGCAAATAATTCTTCAATGATAATAAACTTAAAAGCTCTTTGAAGCATGTCACACGAAAAACATTTTTGATCTTGTCCAGTATAAGTTCAATCAAATATTATCAGCTAAGTTTCTCTTAAAGTTTTATCCCAAAAGCATAGAAAAGCAAGAAAAAGAAAGACGGGATTATTTTGAGAGTCGCAAATGGCCTCATGCGCCTCACTGGTCGGGAACATGTGAGGAGCTCAGATACAAAAGCCACTAAACATCACCTTTGTCTTATGTTATAATGATATTAACCAAATGCTCTTTGCATGTATTATATGGTCGTTCATCAAATACTTCAAATTCGCTTAATACCAGCCTCTGGTAATTTAGAAAAACTGCTTTGTTGGCAGAATCCATTAAGAGTCTGATAAAAAAAGCTCATTTATAAAAAAACATATCAGATTCACTTTTGCATCTGAGCTCTTCATATGTTATATAACATTATAAAAAATGCACGTGTACTTGATACAGATAACTGGCAGATTTCACACATACGCACATCTTATTTTGAATAGCCACCTTTCATGCATTATCAAATTGGTTGATGTCTGTTATGGGTGAGGTAACCGCTGACTTAATTTCTATTATCTAGGACAAAATGACCTCATCCTCACAGGAAACTACTAATGTGCAGCAATTTTTGCCAAGACATGATCTAATAGATGTGAATGAGTCAGCATGTAATCTCAGGGAATGCCATTCACAATGGGACATATAACAGATAATGCATCCTACAGTGTCAACTGTTTATTCTGCTTATGAGTTAGAAAATGTGTGTAGATGTTTTTGACTTCAACATGTGGAAATTATCTATTAAAAAAAACATCATAATGATATTCAGATACTTTTTAAAACATGTTATATATCATTTTCCAGACCAGATGTGAATACATACAGTAGATCATTTTGTGAAGACATTAAGATTACATCATAGTCATGTACTGTACAGTAGTAAAAACACAGCACTTTTAATAATGTTTACTATGAAAATGTCATTTTTAAGTTTCATCAGCCAAGACTAGATCAAGATCAAGCAAACCCAGACAATAATGTAATGACTTCAGTATGTGGTTGAAACTTGATGATATTAGTTTACAGTACACCAAAGGTTTTTGAAGCTCAGTAGAAATGATATTCTGATCTATAGATTTCAAATATATTCACACAGTGCCAGTTGATGGACAAAAAATACAAATATGATATTTATGTCACATATTTATATGACATATAGCTGCTTTTTAAAATCATTATCACATAAACCATCTCACGTGTGTGGCCATAACAAAGTTTCAGTGTTCACTTAAAATCACAATCATTATTTAAAGCCTTACATGAAGCCTAAAATATACACTTGAAACTAAAAGCCAAAATTATCACATGTATAAGAGTGTAATTTCACGCAAACCCTATAATTTGTCTGTGTTACTCACTGTATATCTATGGATGACAGCTAACATTTACTGGGTGTGACTATCATACAAACATTTATCCTTAATTTCTTAACTTTCACAGACAGTGACGTTAAATGCTAGAGCAATACAAATTCATCCCAGAATTGCTTTTATGCGCGTTTGTCCAACTTTATTCAGGTTCAACAATCAAATCAAACTACCGTTACTGAATCAAATTACGTCTATGCTAATACAACATCAATGACAAACGAGAATCACAAAGCAGAAGCGTGATAAATCATATTTAAAATATAAAACATATCTTCTATCGTCCTAAATCTTTTAAAACACAACACACATACGCGAAATAATATATAAAAGTCACACCTCACCTCATTGAAGGCACATGTAGACTGTCTATATGCGTTTGTTGTGACAGTGTACAGTATGAGCGCGGAGGCTTTGCTTTCCATATATGGCGGGGGCGGGAACTTCCGGAAGTTCCACCCTAAACCCGCCCACATCTGAGCTAAAGCTCCTACTAGAGGACTTTGAAAAGGCTTTACAAACGAAAGATTGGATGGTTGACTTGTTTTAAGCGTACGTAAATAATCACTTGATTTTTTTTATATAACTTTTTAATTTCGTCTGATCGTTGCAATGCATTACAGCATTGGCTGCTACATGAATAATACATGTGCAATTCGTACTATACTGTGGTATTGTTTTTGTTTTGACAATGTACATACAATTTCCATAATCTTCACTGATTATTTTAAAATCAATATCACATCTGATCATGCTGTGACTTATGTGAGTTACATAACAGTGATTAGTTTATGAGACAGAACCATGTGATGTCTCCAAAACAAATAATATTTTGTATGGGGGAATTTGAAAGAGTGTTTGTTGTCTAAACACTATGCTTGTGCACATTCTTTGAAATTTTCATAAAATGGCGTGTTAGGTTGACATACTTTTACGATGCAGTTTACAACTATTAAATATATATTTGTACCACTGTACAGAATTGTGAAGGTCACAAACACTCATTTCTATCATATGCCATGCAAAATTAACTGGTATGAGCTTTTCATATGCACTGATGTTCAAAATGTAAATTTATTAAAAGTATAGTGAGAATACACAGCTTCACCTAAGCTTATAGGTTATGTAATTTTATGATTGGTTGTATTGTGTACACAATACAAATCCATAGATAAGACAACATGACCTCAGATGTTCTTCATGAGTCACTTTCAAAAAGTACACCTTTGTAAGAGTTTATATTAGCACCTTAGAGGTACATATTGGTACCAAAGAGGTCATATTATTGTCTTAAAGAGAGCATATTGCTTAAAAGGTAATATATTGGTGCCAAATGTATACATATATGTATCTAAATTAGGGCTGTCAAAAGATTAATCGCATCCCAAATAAAAGTTTGTGTTTACATAACATATGTGTGTGTAGTGTGTATAATTATTATTTATATATAAAAACACACACAGTCATCTATATATTTAAGAAAAATTGGTTATATTTATATATAAAATATTTATGTTTCTATATAACATAAATTATATACATTTATATACAGTATATAAATGCAAATATTTCTTAAATATATACATGAATGTGTGTGTATTTATATATACATAATATTTACACACAGTAAACACACATATGTTATGTAACCACAGACTTTTATTTTGGATGCGATTAATCGCGATTAATCTTTTGACAGCCCTAATCTAAATACTACATTTTAGAAACTTTTTAAGGAACCTGCGACAGGTAGGATCTAAATAATGCTGGGTTATTTTTTAACCCAGCGTTGGGTCAAAAAGGGACGAGCCCAGCCCCTTGGGTTGGAATTTAACCTATGGTGGATTGTTTTGACCCAAAATGCTGTTGTTGTTTTTAACCTATTGTTGGGTCAACTATTTTCTGGGTTAATTTTACCCAACGGCGGTTCATCCCTTTTTTGCCCGAGTGCTGGGTTGAAAATAACTCGGAATTTTTTTTCTGACAGTTTACTTTTAATTAAAAATAAGAAGGTGCTATTTTTAATGCTTTTATAGTGAAGTAAAAGTTTTTCAATGAAAAACACGGAATAATATTAAAAAATGTACTTAAGTAAAGATACTTCACTATTGGCCAACCTTTGCAAAAACAGGTTATGTTGAGATTGCTAAATGCATAAAAAGTAAGTACATTTGCATTTTTAACCACAACATTTAATGCAGTACAAGTGATAAAAACATATCATTAAATTTTAACTACATATCAGTTAATCACATCCTATACCAGATTAACTGTGTAACCCAGCAGCATTCCTAAAGTCAAGCATTCATATCTACTGTGGGTAATTCCAGATAAATGCATGCAGGATGCCAGAAAACTTCACCTTAGCTCTACAGAAGTCCTTTAAGATAACAGTACCCACTTGTATGGCCGTGTTTGTTTAGGTTTGTTGGGTGGTATAATGGTATTTTTAAAGACAAGCATTGGCATTTGACATTGTGGCATTGGCTCGCGGCAAAGTTGCTTTATAAAAACAAACAATATACAGTGTATGCTGCATACTTCAAAACAGGATGAACCATTTCATTGTTGCTTTTAATACACTACAATGGAATAAGTCAAATAAGTTTGATATTTACATTTGTTACTCAATTTAGTAAAAAACAGACAAATAGGTTGTCCATGCCAAATTCACACTATTGAGGTAATGTTGCTGTGTCAGGTGTCTGGGATTTGTTGTCTGATAAATTAGAAATGTCTTTATAGATGTCGACTGTGCAGACAGAATTCATTGGAATGTTGGCATCCTTGGAAAGATTAAGGATGCTTTTCTCTAGAACTAGGTTGGGCCTGTCCTCACTTATGTGATCTATTCTTAGTTAAATGTCTCAGTTGACTGAAGATTTATAAAACTAAGCCTGAGTAATGGTTTTCATTTAGTATCCAAACTATGACACAATAGTATACAACTGAAACACAACACTACACTCTAAATCACAAAAAATATAATAATTCCAGCTTAGCGTCATACAATGTTAACAAAACAAAAAAGTGTTTGATTGTAAAAGGCACCTTAAGAGTTTAAAATGTTGTTATGCAGTTATTGCAAAGATAAAGAAGTGTTCAACCTTACCTGCATTTAACCCTCAAGTTTTGCCCTATAATTGGAGTTACTGAATGTTATCAAATGTCATTATCGTGTATTTTAGGTGTAGCTTCATTCATCATTGTCAAGATTTTTTTCATTCTTATGAAAAAAACTTTTTTTTTACTCTTAGATTCCATTTATGGGTGAGTATATGTTTAACCGATTGACATTATAATACTCTATCATCAACTTATGATTCATCAACAATATGAATGCCTGTAAATGACAAAACATGCCATTATTCAGATTTGAATATTACACTTTACCAGTATTTGCTTTGCACTTTCGTAAATGTAATTACTTATGTGAAAGGAAACAGTCTTGATAAAACATTCTTGTTTCAATATGCCTCAGTCATGATAAAGCTGATAAATCGAGTAACACTTCAAACACAAAGAATTCATTCATTTGTTTGGAGATAAAAATTGACCAACGTTTATTACAATTTTCCCAAATGATTCAAACTAAAGTTAATGTTCTCTAGACGATACACTATAACATTACAGATGACATTTCATACAAAGTTAAATACTGCACACATGTATTTTCAATTTACATTCATGTTAAAAACATTAGCACTTGCGCATATAATATAAAGCCATGAACCTGACATGAAACCAATTGTGTACATTGTTATGAAGGGTCAAATGTATGTGCCTTTGAAATAGAAGCAAAGTAAAACTTTGCATGGAATGTATTTATGTAAAATGCTTGGAAAGAAAGCATTAACAGTCAGAATACATGAGAAACAAGCAAAGCCAATTTTTATGGCATGACATGCAAATGTCACTCGTTTGGATGATCTCTGCAGGCTATTTTTTATATTTTAAGATTTTACAAACAAAGTTTTTGATGTGGGAAAGCATGTGGGAAAAACTGTGGGAAATTCTAAATGTGTGTGTATATATACAGCGGGGGAAAATAAGAATTTGACACATCAGCATTTTCATCAGTAAAGGGATCTCCAAGTGGGCCACCGACACAAAATCTCCACCAGATGCAGCCATCAAGCCAAATATCAGAACATTTAAGTATACAAGTTGAGTCATAATAAATAAAGTGAAATGACACAGGGAATAAGTATTAATAGGAAATAAGAGAGAGTAACCCTATCAGTACTTGATATCAGCTGCTTTAGGCCAAATTGATGGCCTATAAAGGCTTCTCATTACCCGGGAGGCACACAGGTAAGACTTCATGATGGATAAAAGCAAAGAACCTCTCTCAAGATCTTCGTAATCTTATCGTTGAATGGGGGAATGGTTATAGGTGCATTTTCAGAATGCTAAATGCTCCTGTGAGCACTGTGGGGGCCATTATCTGGAAAATGGAAAGAGCATGTCATTTACATAAAGTGTAATTTCACTTTATTTATTATGACTCAACTTGTATACTTAAATGTTCTGATTTCTTTGTATGAATTCAATATTTGGCTTGATGGCTACATCTGGTGGAAATTTTCTCTCAATAGCCCACTTAGAAATCCTCTTAATGATAAAAATGCTGATGTGTCGAATAATTTTCCCTGCTGTATTTATGTGTACGTGTGTGTGTGTGTATGTGTGTACACTTGATAACATGATAAAACAGACCGAAAGTTACAGGTATAAACAGACTTTATGTAGCATTAAATTACAGTTGAAACACAGAAGAACATAGCAGAGTTGAACTTTAAACATGAGACAGTATATACACATATAAATGTAATATTTTATAGTGTAAAAGAAAATATGTCATCCAAAACACTCATATAAAGAGATAAAAAACCAGACAGGTTTATTTAGATTCTGAAAATTATTAAAAAAGCAGCTTGAGATTTTTATTAGCAGTGTTTAAAAAGTTAAGGCAAATATTTTTTTCATTTTAAAGCCATTACATCAAAAGATTTGTCTTTTTCTGTCTTGGCACGAATGTTGTCAAGTTCAGTTCTGTAGAATTAATTTGCATGAGTTAAAAATAAAAGTCCTTCATTATAGTTTGCATAAAGGAAACAAAAGTGTCTGTCATCATTTACTCACATACATATCATGCCATTCCAAGCTCATGACTTTCTTCACTGGAACACATGAGAAATCTTTTTTAGGAATGTTGTTTATCCCAATACAAAAAGGGACAAAAGCTGTCAATCATCCAGATTGATGAAAACATTGTCGTTTTGTGCACATATGAAATTTTGGGATTTTAGGCTTCAGTACCATTTGTGAATCTGCACCATTTTTGTAGCCTATGTTTAATACATTCCACCATGTACCGTATGTTGAGAAATCCTTCATATATTTTCACATCATATGACTGCAAAATCCCCAAATTAACAACTCACGTGTTGTACAAATAAAATAAAACTTCTTAAAACAAATGTATCATGACACTCAAACACAGAAAAAAAACAAAGACTGTGTCCGAAATAGCACCATACAGCCGAAAGCGCTGCAGGCGCCATCTTGTGACAAGACGCGGGAGTTCATTTGGCACGCGCCTAACAGAGAGAAGTGAATACGCAAACTCGATAATGTCCACTATAATTTCAGACACCGCTACAAAATGTCTGTAAGCTATTTCGGTCACAGTCAAGAACATTGAGAGGAAATAGGAACAAACTTCCTATAATAAACAAGCAACAAATCTGTGCACGGTCTGCTTTTGTTCTGTAACACTTTTTATGGGGCCTCCATGCACGACATCACGTGAGAAAGTCCACACCAGCTTCTCACCGTTCACATTCATATTGTGCTAAATTCACTTCAGTTTTATCCTTCATGACTCTTTGTAATATAATGAAGAGCAGCAATCTTCCGTGTTATTTTCCTCATTTTTACATTTACTATAAAACGGTAAACACGTACAACATTAAGTCGCTAACAGTTGGTGGTCTGAAGTGGCGTTTCAGTCAGGATGGACGTAATGCTTTTTGAATCAGAGTAACTGTCCTCGTCCTCAGAACTCAGGGTGGATCCGAAAGTTGGGCGTCGTGATTGCTGGACTTTCCTCCTGACAAACACAAATACACACAGTTACTCAAGAATACAGGCATATGCACCAGGTGTGTTCATATTAATGGCTAAAAAGTGCAAGCGTGCCCCCTAGTGGACATCATTTTAATACCTCAAACTAAATATTCTGTGGTTCTGGCTACAAAACATTTAAAGGGATAGTTCACCCAAAATTATTTACTCACTCTCATTTTGTTACAAACCTGTATAAACTTCTTTAACAAACGAAAACAAATCTTGAGCATGAAGCTTAGTAATTTTTTTCAGTTTTGGGTACGCTGGCCCTTTAAGTACCATCTACATCAGTAAAGCACTCAGATAAACAATCACTGATGGATGTTTTGGATGCATCACACACTTGAGCTCATTATCCAGCGCGTTCACTTTGGCCTGCAGAACCTCCTGCTGCTCCCGATGCTCTTCAAGCTCCCGCAGAACCTTTCGTCTGATGCTCTCCAGACGCTCCACCTCTCCCTCGCTCTCATCCAGCTGACGCTTCAGAGCCTTCACCCGCAGAGACAGCTGAAGAGACACACCGCAGTTTACATGCACTGTTATACACAAGTTTCTATTTTAAAACACGTTTTTCAAATCATGCCCAACCCTCAATATCTAAAAAAAAATTAAGTCTTAGTGTTTTTGCCTGGTCTCTCTGTCCAGCATGTTGATTTCGCTCCTGGTCCAGGGTTGCGGTCACATCCTTAAGTTTTCTGTCCAGTCTCTTCTGAGCTGCCAGAATTGTGTTTTTCTCTCTAAATGACCAATCAACAGAGGATGATACGCAAGTGTTAGTTAAAATTTGAGATGCTCTGAGGTTTTGGTTAGTTACTTATGATGCTGCAGGTGCAGTATATGATGTTACTAGAGTGTGTAACAGAGATGTGTACCTCTCTTCACTACGCAATCGATCCTCCAGCTCCTGAACTTTATTTTCCAACAGTGAAACTCCAGCAGAAGGTCGAGTCTGAGTGCCAAAATCAGCCAATCGAGACTTCAGCTCTTTTACCTGAGAGAAAAACAGACATGTGCTGCTAATGAGAAATACATTTAAAGGCGGGGTGCATGTTCTCTCAAAGCCAATGTTGTTGACATTTGAAATCTCCTAAACAAACACGCCCCTACCCCAATAGAACCTGGACCTTCCTTTAATAGACCCGTCCCAATAGACGCAACCCAGACAATGACGTCGGTTAGTAGACACGCCCCTTACTGCTGATTTGCTACAAGTGTGTTTTGGTGCTCGGCCCGACTCTCTTTTCCAAAGTGTTTTTCAAAAATCATGCACCCCGCCTTTAAGGTTTCAAATGCATAATAAAGTATTTAATATTAACAGTAATAATATCACATAATTAATAGATGATTATTAATAATTTAAAGGAATATTCCATTTTCTTAAAAGAAAAATCCAGATAATTTACTCACCACCATGTCATCCAAAATGTTGATGTCTTTCTTTGTTCAGTCGAGAAGAAATTATGTTTTTTGAGGAAAACATTGCAGGATTTTTCTCATTTTAATGGACTTTAATAGACACCAACAATTAACACTTAACACGTAACAGTTTTTTCAACGGAGTTTCAAAGGACCTTAAACGATCCCCAACGAGGCATAAGGGTCTTATCTAGCAAAACGATTGTCATGTTTGACAAGAAAAATAACAAATATACACTTTTAAAGCACAACTTCTCGTCTAGATCCGGTCCAGAGCGACCTAACGTAAATGCGTAGTGACGTAGGGAGGTCACGTGTTACATATATAAAACGCACATTTGTGGACCATTTTAAACAATAAACTGCTACAAAGACATTAATTAGTATCAGTTGACATACAACAACGTACGAACGGTCCTCTTTCAACACACTTGTAAACACTGTGGCGGAGTTTCGCGTTTGTCTTCTGTGACCTCTTGACGTCATGACGTATTGCGTGGGGTCACGCTGGCGCATCATGACCGGATCTAGACGAGAAGTTGTGCTTTAAAAGTGTATATTTGTTATTAGACCCTTATGCCTCCTTTGGGATTGTTTATAGTCCTTTGAAACTCGATTGAAAAAAACTGTTACGTGTTGAGTTAAGTGTTAATTGTTGGTGTCTATTAAAGTCCATTAAAATGAGAAAAATCCTCCAATGTTTTCCTCAAAAAACATAATTTCTTCTCGACTGAACAAAGAAAGACATCAACATTTTGGATGACATGGTGGTGAGTAAATTATCTGGATTTTTCTTTTAAGAAAATGGAATATTCCTTTAAGTATTTTACTGTGTGTCTTACACACTCTACACACTGCAAACCTTGTACACACTGCAAACTTTCGGGAGTGACAACCGCATTTAAATACGGGAGTGAATCCCCTAAATGTTCTTTCATGTCTGTACGGAACAAGACTCACTACCGAAAATGTGATGATTGACACAGAGATAACCATAGCAACATGCCATCTCACGTGCTTAGCACTCACAGCTTTGACCAAAATAATTTAACAGCGTTATGTTTTGCAATAAACCTCCATCTTGGCGTTGTGTATTGTATGCTTTTGTGAGGCTGCTTCACAGCGCGCGGTCTTGCAGTGTTGCCAGGTCCTTGTCTTTTTTGTACATGCATACCATTTTGGCGCTTAACCGTTTATGGCTTTTGGCTCATGAAGCGATCACGTTTTTGGTGTTACTAAAGTGTGAAGGTGCCAGTCCCAATATTTTGATCTTTGAGGTAATGCATTTGAATAAATTCTGGATTTTTCTTGTTCGCTTTTTTGTGTAAGATCTGGCAACACTAGTCGGCAAACGGTTGTGCCTCTGTATTTTCTGCACCGGGCATACAGAAGACTTTTCCTCTTCTAGGAATTTATTTTTTCAGAAGAGAGACCTGTCATGTCCACGATGCACATTTAAATACTTTATTAACTACTAGTTGTTCAATTCTGTTATGTACACACTATGCAGAGCTTCTGTAAATGCGTTGTCACTACCTGCATTTTGCGGAAGTTAATTCGGTTGTAGAATATGGTTGTCAGTCCCGTAAATTCCTGAACTGTGTGTGTACAGAACAGGATTAAACATTAAAAGGTGAAGTGACAACCAAATTAATATGCAGTGTGTATGCAGTGTGTCTTTTTAAAGCTAAAAGTTAAATATTTTTGAACTCTCAGCACTCAAAATTTGTTATGAAAAACCGTCTTTCAGCGTGGGAAAAAACTTGGATTTTTTTGAAAAACGCTGCGCTTCCATTGGAAACATACGCAGGTTGGAGTAAAAGCTTTGGTGTGCACGCCCCCTAAGGCACCTTTGCTCATCTCAAGGTCATTTGTGTGTGTGTGTGTGTGTGTGTACTTGTCTCTTCAATGATGCATTCACAACAGCAGCGGTAGAGGCAGCAAAAAAGGCGATATTCGCGCATAGTTAAACGCTTGACCATTTGAGTTTACTCGCTTCATTTGCGCATGAAAGCCGCGCATGAAATTCTAGTAATTTGAGACATTCACATGGAAATTCGCGTCATGGGAGGGGCTTCTGCGACTCCGCTGAGACTCCGCTCGCTTCCTGTAATCACGTCACTACTACAGCAAGGTCTTGATTGGTTAACGGGGGGCAGAAATCCACCAAAGTTCAGATTTTTCGCCACGCCTACCACGCCACAGGATGCCTAATCGCATCCTAATTTGCATTGACTTAACATGTAAATCACTCGCGCTTGCCGCCTCTACTGCGTCTGGTGTGTACCCTGCATAAGGCACCTTTGTTTATCTCAAGGTCGTGTGTGCGTGTGCATGTGTGCGCGTGTGTACCTGTCTCTCTAAGGCACTCTTATCCATCTCAAGGTCGTGTCTGGCTGAACGTTCCTGCATCAGTTCAGAGCGGAGCTGATCCGCCTGAAATACAAAACAGAACTCAATATTTATTCATAATGTTTATGTTATCATAATAACAGTACAATAATCAGCACATATACACCCCTAGCAGTCGTCATGTACCATTGTCACTATGTGTTTCAACAAAATAAAATGCAGATATCGTCCATATATTTAAAATGAGTGTTTTTGGCTTTCAGTCCATGTCTGTTAATAATTTAAAGTGAACTTTAGTTGTGTGTGTACCTGTTCCCGACCGCGAGTGATGCGTTCATTCAGTAACTCCGTTCCACTCCTCTCTTCATCCAGCTCGATCTCTAATGTTTTCACTTTGTCCTGAAGCACAGACACAAACATCTCACATTTTACTTTACATTCACCACCGAAACCATTCATAAACACAGCTCCCTGTTCTGTCTTCCTGCATATTAATATAGTGATGGAAATACGCTGCCATGCTGGAGCAACCACAATGTATACAAACAGTGATCCTGCCAACCTCCATAAAGAACCCAGCACACATACTGTACCTCCAGCAGGCGGATCTCCCGGCTGTGATCCGTGTACGAGCTTTTCTTGGTCTCCACCTCGCTCTCCAGGTTCTTGAGACGGCTACTGAGCAGATCTTTATCCAGCTGAGCGTTATCCCTCTCTTCTGAGCACGATGACAGATCTTTCTTCAGACGAGACACCTGAAACACAAACACAACAAAGCATTGGAGCCCAGCATCATCCTTATAATATCAATATAATCTTACAGGCACTCTACATGTGTAAAATGAATTTTTAAAGATGAAAAAGTGAGAGAGAAGGAGACCAGGCCTTGTTCGAAGCTGCATGATGTTATGTTACACATGAGCTCACCTCCTCCTGAGTGGTTTTGAGAAGTGCCTGAGATCTCTGCAGCTCGGTTAGTCTCTCTTTACTGAGTTTCTGAGCTTCCTGGAGCTCTCGACGTGAACGATCTCTATACTCATCCAGCTGAGACTGAAGGACCTGCACAGACTGACGTGAATCTCCCATCATAGCTTCCATCTGATAGACAGACAGAGAAAGAAAGAGAACTTGATTTTAGTATATTACTTATATGTATTACTAATGTAGCATCTAACAATCAGAGACATGCCAACCTCCTTAGTGATCTTCTCCAGCGATCGGTCCAGCAGCCTCTTTTGCTCCTCCAAGTCGATCTTCCCGCGCTTCAGAGCTTCTCTCTCTCTCTCCCTCTCCTCCAGTCGCCGGCTGACATCTTCTTTCTCCTGTCCGAGACGTGACACGGTGCGCCGGGATTCGTCCAGCTGGGTCCTCAGGCTTCGGTTCTCCTCCTCAAGAACGTCCGAGAAGCTGCTGTCAGGACCGCTGGATTGCAGGCGTGTCTGAAAAACACATGCATACATTTTACTGCAATGTTATCTAGAAATCAGTGCATATGTGTAATGAATTTATGTATTATTTACCACGCGAGCGAGTCTCTCTCTCAAGCGAGCGTTGTCCTCTTGGAGTTCCAGGTAGGTTTCAGAAGATGAATCAGAAGTGGAGGTCTACAGGAACAGACAATAAACAGCTTGAGTACATGATCTTACTATTCTTATTAAAGATATACAAGGATATTATATTTTATAAGATGATTTTATGGAGCAAACAGTAAATCACAAAGTTTTTCCTCTATTTAAAATTATTTTCATCATTATAATTATTATTTCATTCACACACCTGTTGTTTCTTCTCTAGGGCTTTTGCAAGTTCTTCTTTGTCGTTCTTTGATTGGTCTTTTAGTCTGTTAATTTCTATTTGCAGTTCATGTACTCGCTCCTCATTGGCTCTCGTTACTGATTTAAGCTCCTCCTCTTTTTTCGCAATCTCTGCTTTTTGTCTGTCCAGTTCTGAACGAGCTTTATTCAAATCATCTTGGCAGCACTGCAACTCCTGAAAATACATATTTTTGTTCATTGTCATGCTCAGTGTTGGGTGTAACTAGTTACTAAGTAATTAGTTACTGTAATTAAATTACTTTTCCCCTGAAAAAATAAAGTAAGGGATTACTCTTATTTTTCTTGTAATCTAAATACAGTTACTTCTGATGTAACTAAATACTGTGTATGGACTCTAAAACTATTATGTTAACTGTAATACAAAGGTGGATTTAACATGGTTTAAGTTTAAAATTCTCACTATTAACTGGTTGATTATTAGCATTAATATTAATGAGATGCTGGCTGTTTATTAATGCTTAGCACATATCTGATTCTGCAAAACCTTATTCTACGTCCTTAACCCTCCCCATTTCTACCAATACTTAAAATTAACAACTTCTTTAGTATTAATAAGCAGTATTTGGAGTATATTGAGGCAAAAGTAGTTAATAGTTAGTTAATCGAGATGATTGGACCCTAAAGTGGGACCAGAATAATTGATGTACTTTTATATATTATTTTTTCGAGCCATTTCAAGCCTATCCTTGTATCATGTACTAAGTAATTAGTAATAAGTAATTAAATACTTTTTGGAGAGAGTAATTTGTAAAGTAATCTAATTACATGATTAAAGATGTAATTAGTAACTAGTAATTAATTACTTTTTTTGAGTAACTTACCCAAATAAAATATAAAAAGGGATGACAGTATGGAGAGAAAAAAAACTTACCCGTGTTAAAGAGTTTGAATCGGTTTGATCAGTTTGATTTTTAATTGCCTGAAGTTTCTCTTCGAGTTGTTTCTTGTCTTGCTGAGCCTGCAGCAGTCTGTCCAACACGAGAGACACAAATTTAAACAAACACATAATAATTTTACAATAATAAAAAAATATATGAACAAAGACACACAAGTAAACAAACAAAATTCAAAAAAATTTTCTTTCGTAGATTAGTGACATGAGAACATGTGATCCGAGTCATGATCGTCCAATTGCATGATCTGTATGAGAAATATGATTTGATATTCATTTAAAAAAAATACTGTTTGGTTAAATTTGTTAAAACGGGCTAGTTTGGATAGCGTGGTTAAAGGATTCGATTTGATTAGTCGTTTAATAAGATTTTATAAATTAAAGGCAAACTATCATGTTAAAATCAGGTTAACAGATCCTAATTTAATGTGCCATTGTGAGGCAGATTTTGCAAAAGATTTATTTTAACTTTCACAGATTATTGGTTAGGATTATTAATTCCCAATGCTTGTAGACATGGATCTACAAAAACTCTCACTTCTGAAGTGCACTGCGCTGCCCCCGCCTGGTGAATGAAAACCAAAGGTGAAAGCATGCATTATTAAAACAACAAATAACATGCAATACAATTACACCAATGGAACAAGGACATAAGGATTTCTAGTCAAATCCTAATCTACAATATAAATTATCTGTAAATGCATCACATACAGGACAGCATATTTTAGCAGAAATGTATGTAGTGAATTGCTAAAGATGACACTTAGTGTTAATAATGGGAGTTGGTCACAAGGTTGTTTGTATATGATTACAATTCAGCCATCTGACTCCTTAGACAAATATGGACTTGAATCTTAAAGCAATGTGTTTAGATTTTAAAAGTAAAAAAAAAACATAATATTTACATCAGAGGTTTTCGATCTATATAGACCAAGTGACAATCCTCATCCAAACTCTTAACTAACTCCTAATCTCAATATAAAAAGAGCTACATACATTTTAAATTCATACTACTTTAACATTAACTTAACTAATATTATTCCATCATGCAATGCTTAAAGGCATTGTTTATCAAAAAATTTAATTCTGTCATCAGTTACTCACCCTCAAGATCCTGTACAAAAACCAAGCAGATCTGGGGCATCATTGACTTATATAAAAAATAATACCATGCAAGTCAATGGTGCCCAAGATCAAACATTTTTCAAAATATCTGCATTTGTGTTCAGCAGAATAAAACGGGTTGATACAGGTTTTGATGGCAAATAAATGATGACAGAATTTTCATTTTTGGGTAAACTATCCCTTTAATAGTTCATATAATGTAAATTTATGTAAATGTATTTTTATCATTTGTTTTATATACAATATTTGTAGACAGACCCCTTTGCAACCAGGTGAAAACCATTGTTTTAAAAAAGTTTGTGTACAGTAGCTAACATTAAAGGCAGGGTGCATGATTTTTGAATCGGGCCGAGTACCAAAACACACTTATAGCCAATCAGCAGTAAGGGGCGTGTCTACTAACCAACATCGTTGCCTGGGTTGGGTATGTGTGGGGCGGGTCTATCAAAAGAAGGTCCAGATTTTATTGGGGTAGGGGCATGTTTGTTTAGGTGATTACAAATGTCAACATTAGCTTTCGGAGATCACGCACCCCACCTTTAAATCCTCATTAGAGCTCTTTTTGTCATTTGTGGACCTTGTGAGGGTTTCACATGGGATGTGAAGGGTCAAATGTTCAGTGGGTGTTTATGGCCTCTGGTACTTACTCTTGGTTAACTGAACTGAACTTCTCTTTCCAGTGATCGCTCTGATCTTTGTAACCCTCCAGCTCCTCCTCCAGAGCCAAGATGGAGGAGTTTACCTTCTGACGTTCCTCCTCGATCTCCAGCTGAGACTGCATAGAAGGTCAAATAAAGAGGAGCAGATATGAGGAGATGAGTAAAAACTTTCCCTTCTCAAAATCTGACTACAGTAAATGACTCGTTCTATTAAACACATCCTATTATTTGTTTCTTTGCACAGCATTAAACAACAGCAGAATAAATCCTTAGCATGCAAGTCGCATCCTGCATTATGAATGAAACAGTGACACTTTAAATCATTCAAACTTTAAGGGCCTGCAGTGACAGATAACTTGTGAATTCAGGTGTTAGAACTTGATTTAAACTTGACACAGCAGGCATTTATCACCCTAGAGGGATTTGAAGTGTTTATGTAGACTTTACCTGTGAGACGGTCTCCATGCTGTGACGCAATGCGTTCATGTCTTGGCTGTATTGCTCCCTCAAGGCCTCCATCTCTTTATCGTGTGACTCCACCTCGTTCTTCAGGACTCCTTTCAGAGCGGTGAGCTCTCGCTCTCTCTGTCTCAGAGTGTCCTCCACTTTCTGTCTCAGCATCAGAGACTCAGACAGATCTGCTTGGACTGTCATCAAATCCTGCAGAGACAGAGAGAGACAAAAATAAATGTCATGTTAAACATCTACTTTATATATTTTATTATGTTTCTTATTTTATCCTTTACTTCAGTGGCGGCACGTGACTGCTCGTGACTGCGCAAATTCAAAATCTGTGTTTGGAGTGTCATGTGTGTTGCTCGTGTTTTCAAAATATGTGTTTGTTGCGTCATGTGAACCATGTGCATCACAAGTTTTGTCAAAATAAGGGCCTGCTGCAGACGCGTCAAAACCGTTTATGATAAAAGAGACGCTCACGTTCACAAAATACACGCAAGACAAAGTTAAAATGGTAAAGCAATGTAATGCACTTTATATGTCAAATGATTGTAAAATTCAAAATGCTTTTCCCAATAAAAACAAAATATTAAAAAAATAAATAAATACACGCAAGACACTCCCTTAACGGTAAACTCTGATTACGCATGAGATTATGTGAGTATCTGGCAAACACGAGCGTCTCTTTTATCATAAACCCTTTAGACACGTCTGCAGCAAGCACTTATTTTGACAAGACACGTGATGCACATAGGATCACTCGAAGCGTCGAACACATATTTTGAAATTACGAACCACACACATGACGGGCTACATACATGTTGTGACGAACTTCGCATTGTGCGTCACCGGCCGCCACTGCTTTACTTAGCACATTATTATAACACTACCTTAATGTTTATTATTTGTTGTTACTGTGTTTTTGCCTATTTCTGGTCATTGCTTGTTTTATGTATAATACTTTGGCAATGTTTTAGTTACACAAAATCACGCATATAAAGTACCTTAAATTGAAAAACTTAATTGAGAGAAAGATAGAGAGACAAAGAAATGTAAATAAACATAGAAAGACATAGGCAGAGACACAGTAAGCAAAAGAGAGAGAGATAAAGCGACAGAAAAAGAGAGACAGAGAGGTGTAAATAAACAGAGAGAGAGAGAGAGAGAGAGAGAGAGAGAGAGAGAGAGACATAGATAGAGACATAGTGAGCAAAAGAGAGATAAAGTGACAGAAAGACAGAAAGAGAGGGAGATATATACAGTATATAATGAAAAAAATACTGTATGTCTAGTAGGGCTGTCAAAAGATTAATCGTGATAATTTTTTTACAAAATAAAAGTTTGTTTTTGCATAATATGTGTGTGTGTGTGCACAATGTGTAATTATTTTGTATATATAAATACACAATACACAAATGCATGTTTTTTTTTTAAAGAAACATTTACATGCATATCTACATTTACTTTGATGTATTTTATATTATATATAAATTAAATATATTTACTTTTTTACATTTATACATGCATGTGTGTATTTATATATACATAATAATTACACACAATACACACAAAAATATATTTTGCAAACACTTGTATGCGATTAATCCTTTGACAGCCCTAATGTCTAGGTATGTTTTGTGTACTTGGGTTGTTTTCCAGAACCTAACCAGCTGCTTATGTAGACAGCATTTTTGGCCACAGCTGCAATTTTGGGTTGCCACCTGTCCCGGTTTTATTGGGATTGTCCTTCTTTTTAATAACCTAAGTTGTTATTTTCGAAAGGCTATGTGGATATGTAATTTAGCGCGCACATGACAGAGATGGAGACCTGTGTCTGTGCCTCATTAAGCGCATGTAAGACAGAGAGAATCCTGATTGGCCTGTTTCGGTAAATCAACCAACCAATTGTCAGTGTGGGCGGACTTTTATCTCTTCTTCCGAACCAAATTAATTAGTATATCTGGAGACAGAAGCGCCATGGCAGAGGGAGAGTACCCCAAAACCGAAAATGTAAGACACATTTTACGGTATACTACACCAGTGGTTCTCAAACTTTTTCTGAATGAGGCCCCCCTTGTGTACGTTGCATTCCTTCGTGGCCCTCCAAAGAAAATTTATGACAAAAACTGTTCTAAAATTAATTTTTTAATTAAACAAAACATTTTAAGTTATACAAAGTAGTGCTGTCGGTAAGTAGCCTTATTTTTATTAGGTTTAATTACACAGAATTCATGATAAATGAATGTATTTTAAAAAATGCCATAAAACTGGGGCCCCCCTGGCACCATCTCGCGGCCCCCCTGGGGGCCCCGGCCCCCAGTTTGAGAACCACTGTACTACACAAAAGTGTGCCCCTGTCTTATTGCCCCTGAGTTAAAAATAATGACAATCTTGCACGGTGAACAAGTTGGATTAACAAATACAGTAACAAACGTACTGCTCATGGTTAGTTCATGTTAGTTTGTTAGCAAATAAGAATTGTAAAGTGTTGCCAATAATTGCATAGGCCTATAGAAATATTATGCTATTAGGGGCTTGTGAGCAAACCAATTGGTCGGGTCATATGTCAATGTCTTTTATCAGACATGGGTGGCAACCCTAAATCAAACATGATGCCTAAAATGCAGTACGGGTATCCAACTCGCTAGGTTTTAAGGCAAAGACTGTTGTGGATGTAGGAAACAAGTCAGTTTTTGCAAATGAGAAGAAAGTACTCATGTCTGTTTACCATAAAACAACAATACTAAATTCAAGACATCCTTATGTCATGCTTTTGTGTGCGTACCAATTGCAATGTGTCAGACTGGGGCATATTTTCCGACATTCTCCTGAGATCTTCCTGGAGGTGAGCTAATTCATCTTCCTGCAGCCGTAAGCGAGACTCCGCCCTCTCTCTGTCCATCCGCAGCTCCACCAATCTAAAGACAGAAAAAACATATCGTTGCAATTAAAATATGACAACATGAAGCCAATCGAAACTGTTTAAATAAGCACACACTTACTGGTCCTGGGTTTCCAGCAGTTCTCTCTTGCTCCTGTCCAGCATTTGTTGAAACTGTGCGTTCTTGTTCAAAGCCTGTTCCAGTTCTGTCTTTACATTGCTGTCAGTCACCAGAATCTGAGGACCCTGTGAGAGACCGAAAGCCAAACACGATACCTCAAAGATCAACAATCCTCTACTAACATAGCAAGCACTAAAAATAACCCGATAATAAGTATAGTGAAGGTCTTTTATGCTTATTTAAGGGACACGTTTTAACTTTGACCTTGCATGTTTGCTGTCAATGACCCTTTTGTAGGTTTTTGCATATGTCAAAAAAACAACTTTTTTCATGATTACAGGATTACTAGTTTCAACTTGCATACTTTAGATAACAGGAACTTCCTGAATTTACCCTCGGGAATCAATAAATTAAATCCATCTACATAACGTGATCCAACTGTCAATCAAAAGTATAGCCAGAAGACATTGCATATGTTAACATGAGACTAGTGTGATAGCATCACTTACAAAGTTTGTCTGTGCAAAGGTTATCTAGCATTTTTCTTGTCATGAATGCCATGAATGCACGAAACTGGTAGACTTTGTTGTGGTATGTGCAAGGATAACGCTACTGAACTATTTACACGGAAAGCAAAATGTCTGCCTTAAAACATTTCGGACTCTGATGTAAACGAAGTGCAATTATCTTGACACCTGTGGCCCACATAGCGTTGTAACATGAAACACAAATAAGTTTATCTATTTGAAATGTTAAAAAAACATGAACGCACAGCAAATATGCAGCTGTCCCCTCCTCGAATATCTCGGCCCTCTAAAATATCCCTTTCTGTAGATGAGCAACCCCACACCAGTGCTTCGTACAACTGCTGTTGCCATCATTATAATGACCACACATGACTGCCTTGAGGTCATTCAAACTGACCCCATGGGTTTCAGGGTCTTATCTTACTACTTGAATGAAAAACTCATTCAAATATCATTTAAGTAACCTTTAACACCAATATGAATAATAATCATTAAGATGTGATTATGGTGTTTGAATAAAGTATTGAATTAATAGAGAATTACATTATAAACATAAGAACGATACGTTAAGAAAGAAAGAGGATAGCAATGAAACAAAACTAAGCAATACTTTATCAGCTAAGCAACACGACAACTATTTAAAACGTAATTACATTATAACCACACAGAGAACATCAAACATTAAAGGTCTTCAAGTGTTGGGTAAGGTTTACCATACGCTAATGAAGTCACTTAACAAGTCTACCAGCACAACATCATCCACAGCAACAGTTTATCATGGATGAATGAGCACCCAGTGGGATATGACAAACAGAAGCGGGACGTCCATTACTAGTGTAACTCGGCGCGAGCTGAGGGGAAACCCTCCCTCGTAGGTGTCCATTTCTCAAAACTCAATTATTGATGGATCACAAAGGCTGAGCTCTTGACCACGCGGCCCTAATCAGCTTTCCTTGTTGAGATGACGGTTGCCAAGAGACCGCAGGAGGATATTACACAGGTTATGCAAACACGCAGCCTCGTGATGCATGCATTTACAAGAGGACAAGACAAATTAAATTTGTCTTTATAAAACGTCTCTCTTTGGTTGTGTGATTCACTTACTGTCTTTTAATGCATTTTTATTACTGCAAATGCAGATACAACTAATGGTGCGAATTTAGAGGCGGGACTATCAAGTTACAAGACCAATGGCAAAGGGGGGAAATGTTCTGGAAACTTATCATTCATTTATTTAAATTATTTTTTGGGAATAAAATACTTGCCATTTAAAAGCCTTTATGTAACTGTCTCACGTTAAAGGATTAGTCAATTTTCTTAAAAAATCCAGATAATTTACTCACCACCATGTCATCCAAAATGTTGATGTCTTTCTTTGTTCAGTAAAGACGAAATTATGTTTTTTGAGAAAAACATTCCAGGATTTTTCTCATTTTAATGGACTTTAATGGACCCCAACACATAACAGTTTTAATGCAGTTCAAAATTGCAGCCCCAAAGGACTCCAAACGATCTCAACCGAGTCACAAGGTTCTTATCTAGCGAAACGATTGTCATTTTTGGTAAGAAAAATTAAAAATATGCACTTTTCAACCACAACTTCTCGTCTTCCTCCGGTCCTGTGACGCAACAGCGCGACCTCACGTAATATGTCTTAACGTCAAGAGGTCACAGATGACGTATCAAAACTACTCCCCAGTGTTAACAAGTGTGGAGAAAGAGGACCGTTCAGACGTTGTTGTATGTCGAATGATACTAATTAATGTCTTTGTGTCAGTTTATTGTTTCAAATGGTCTGCAAATGTGCGTTTCATATATGTAACACGTGACCTTTTGACGTCATTATGCAATCATTAAGCTGGAGGAAGAAGAGAAGTTTTGGTTTAAAAGTGCAATCATTTCACTAGATAAGACCCTTATACCTTGTTTGAGATTGTTTAGAGTCCTTTGAAGCTGCGCTGAAACTGTAATTTTAAACTGCATTAAAACTGTTAAGTGTTGGGGTCCATTAAAGTCCATTAAAATGAAAAAAAAAGTCCTAGAATGTTTTCCTTAAAAAACATAAATTCTTCTTGACTGAACAAAGAAAGACATCAACAGTTTAGATGACATGGGGGTGAGTAAATTATCTGGATTTTTTAAAGAAAATGAACTAATCCTTTAAAGAGAGTTCACCCAAAAATTAAATCTCTGTTATCATTTACTCACTCTCAGGTTTTGTTTAAACCTGTATAGATTTCTTCTTTCTAATAAACACAAAGGAAGATATTTTGAGGAATGAAACTGATAAGAAGCCCCATAGACTTCCATAGTATTCTTTTTCCTACTATGGATGTTAGTGGGGCTTTTCATCAGTTTGGGTACAAACATTCCCTGACATATCTTCCTTTGTGTTCATCAAAATAAAAAAATGTATACAGATTTGTAACAATATGAGGGTAAGTAAATGATGACAGAAAGGTCTTGGCTTTATTTAATAACAATAAAACATTTACATTTATGCATTGGGCAAACACTTTTAAATGACTGAGTGCCAGACAAGGTACACATTTTTTATCAGTAGGCTATGTGTGTTGCTAACGCAATCTATTACCACTGAGCTACTGTATATGTAACATTTTGTAGTTTTAGACTTAAAGGCGGTGTGCATGATTTTTGAAAAACACTTTGAAAAAGGGAGTCAGGGCCGAGTACCAAAACACACTTGTAGCCAATCAGCAGTAAGGGGCGTGTCTACTAACCGACATCGTTGCCCGGGTTGCATGTGGGGCCAGATTTTATTGAGGTAGGGGCGTGTTTGTTTAGGTGATTTCAAATGTCAACATTGGTTTTCAGAGATTATGCACCCCGCCTTTAACCTGGTGTCATGCACACATGGACTTATGTACAGTATGGCATCTTTAAACTAAACCTGCCTTTAACCAAAAATGTTTTATTACACTACATATTTATCAAAGTGTCATTCATGTATCTTCCTCTTTCACCATTTAAGAACATTGATCTCCACTTCCTTTATCTGAAGACACACACGTGCTCACAATCATGCAAAACAGGGACCAATATGTAAAGCAAGTGCACACATACACACCCTCTGTGAAAGTAGTGGACGCTCCACTGAGCGCTGAGAAACTCAAACTGAGATATTCAAAGCGAGCGTGCTTACCTTCACTCCACAGAACCTTTCGTGAATGAGGCTCACTTTGCGTTTAATAGTTGCTTCACTCTCAGCAGACCTGATGTTAGAAAAACAGCACATTTAATTGAGAGACTGTATATATTGACAGTAGAAATTTTGACTGGTGCTTATTAATGGATAAGTTGTCATGGTGTTCTGGACGGTTGCTAAAGCCGGAGTATAGTCAATTTTTACATGTACCCATATATGTACACGCATTGCCAAGTATTTGACTCGTACGTGTACACAGACGTTGGACGCATGCGCATTGCAACAAAATGCAATGCATCTCCTGGGCTACATACTACATTCCCATGTTAGTGCATGCGTGACCTATGCGTACAATGTATGTTGGGTTTAAAAAATCTGGTGATACGCGTACAGTAGAGTCTGGCAGTACCACTTTTAGCATAGCTTAGCATAATCCATTGAATCCGATTAGACCATTAGCATTGCACTCAAAAATGACAAAAGAGTTTCGATATTTTTCCTATTTACAACTTGACTCTTCTGTAGTTACATCGTGTTAAAAGTTGCAATTTCTAGGCCGATATGGCTAGGAACTATACTCTCATTCCGACGTAATAGTCAAGAACTTTGCTGTCGTAACATGGCTGCAGCAGGCGCAATATGCAGTGCCCGAAAATAGTCCCCTGCTATTGAAAGTAACCAATCGGCCTAGAAAAGCGCAACTTTTATTTTTTTTGTCGGTCTAAGTACACGATGCAACCACAACAGAGTCAAGCTTCAAATAGGAAAAATATCGAAACTCTTTGCCCATTTTTTAGCGCGATGCTAATGGTCTAATCAGATTCAATGGATTGTGCCAAACTACGCTAAAAGTGGTAGCGCCAGACCCGGAGATCGGCTGAATGGATTCCAAAACGGTAAAAATTAAATGTATCACTCTAGGGGAGTGTCCCTTTAAGTCCAAAAAATGTGCATCCATCCTTAGCAAAAGTAATCCACACGGCTCCAGGGGGATAAATACGTTAATAGATGCAATTTTATAAGAGAAATAACCGTATTTAAAACTTGGCAAATAGAAATAACTACCTTCCGGTAAGTATGGATATATGCAATTTGGATGGCTTGAGGGTGAGTAAATCATGGGGTAATTTTCATTTTTGTCCAAACTGTCCCTTTAAGGCATTGCTTATGTGCTAAGTCAAGTTGCTATTGCTAAGTCATTAAAATATTCTGGTCCATCTGTCTTGGATTCGTTTAAATATAGGTCATGGGATTTTAAGGCATGATCGTACCCTTCTTTAAGAATGTTGTAAATTGCTTGTTTGGTCTGAGCATCCTCTCCACTTCCAATCTCTGTGCTGGAGGGCTGGCTCTTTATGAGGTCAGGGGTCACCTAAAAAGAGGACATTTTAAAAGGTTTAGGATTTGAATGGTAAATTATAAAGTTGCACAGTTTTGGTATTGTCATGGTAGATGCCATCTCAAAAATATTTACGTAATTTAGCAAAGGAACTTGATCACTTACTGGTTTCTTGGGTAAAGCAGGTGGTGCCTCCTTAGGAACAAACAACTTTGGGGATTGGCTAAAGGCGAGCGGTTTGGAATTGGGAATGGCGGTCACTTTAGCGACAGAGGTGGAATCTCGTCCTAGACTGCCGTTTAAAGGTTTAGACGAGTTGAGTTTGGGCACTGTAGCTGGTGTAATGGAAGCATAGGGGTTTATAGTTGGCGACGTTGGTGGGGGGTCATCGTTGGGTTTGTTCAGAAAATCCAAACTGTGAGAGCGCATTCGTTCTCTATCAAAGCGAGGAGGAGATCGGGTGTCTGAAGTGGGAATGTCACCGCCACCAAACCGGCTGATGAGTTTATTAATGGGAGCCAATGACTTGGTGTCAATAGGTTGTGCTGGTTCCTCATCCAGTGAAGCTGCCGGAGAGAGCGCCCCATTTATCCCTGCCCCATTTAGACTACCAGTATTCCCGTTTTGCTTGATCTTCCTAAGCCCTGCTTCATTATAATCATCACTGTCTTTTTTCTCCAACCTTGGAGGTGGTGTAGAAAAGGTGAGACGTTCTGTAGTCCTGGCCTCAACCTCTCCTTGGTTCCCCGCTTGTCCGTCACCCGGTGGCCTCTTTAAAGGGCTCCCAAATTCCTCATGTGGAGAAACAGACTGGCCAGCTGTGAGATCCTGAGGGGTTCGAGCACCTTCCCTTTGTTCTGGAAACAAGCTGCGGTATGGGGAAGACCGAGAGACGATTGGGGTTGAGCTCTGGGTCTGTTGAGTCTTCAGCTGTACCCCGTAAGAGTCTCCTTTTTCTCCGTCCTGGAGCACCACGTACGGCTGTCCTGAAATTCCTTGCACCCTCACGGCTACTCCATACTTAGAGGGTGAGGAAGTCCCATTGCTAACTCCACTGGTCATTCGACTCTTGTCTGGAAACCCTCCACCGGCATCGTCCAGATCTTTGATGAAGCGTATCTGGACACCGTAGTCCAGAGGGGTCTTTCTGTCTGCAGACAATGAGCTCATTGTGATGTCTGTGGTACAAATATAAAAAAAAACGTAAGAAGTCAGTGCAGCCAGCGATTAAAAGACTAAACTAAAGACATACAATATTTGAGATGCACCGGCTGGCATTTGAGTAAAGAAAGGGCACATGAAGGACGAGAAAGCGAAACATGAGATGCAAGATTCAGTACTATAGACATTTGTCAGAGATGGATTCAGATATTCGACTTTGATGAAACATTCTGTTGCTTATGAAATTTGGGTTTGTTTACGGATTAGCGTAATGATATAGTTCCTACATCTACACAATCAAGAGTGTGCTTTAACTAATTCTGATGTAAACCAGTTGTTTATGTTGGTTATTTTTGGTAATGTTATTCACTTTGTACTGCAAAGTTTTCTCACTGGTGAATGAGACATGAGTTGTGGACGTCTGATCTGTGCGTGTTCATGTGTTTTGAAAGAGGCGTGACTTTGGATGGCGATTTGAATGGAGGGTGGGATAGTGATTTCATTGCTAGTCGGCTACCGTTAGCATTTTTCAAAATGTGATACCCTACCTTTAAACGTACACACATGAAAAGCGCTTTTTTGCTCCCACCCAAGTAGGGTCATTTTGGACATGCTATAGCTTAACAAATGATCTATGTGATATTTTAAGCCGAAACAGACACAAGCCTGTACTGTACCCTCTTCTTTAGTCTTCTGACTAAATGCTTAGATATGCTTCAGACAGACAACCTTTAATGTCCCATAATGCATTTCATTCTATTGACATTGCCCAGATAACCCCCGCTCTGAATAATTAGGCTGTCAGAGTCACTTTTACCAAACTGCCTTAGGTTTCATCCATTCAAATATCCCAATAGATGCGGAGATAGTTATGAAATGCAAGCAACACTTTATGTTTATTTGCAAATAAATTATTTTTGAAGCTTTCACCATACAACTTTAATTTCTTAATATAGCATCACATTTTAATTAAATGATATTATAATACAGTTTTTGCACGTGACGTGAGCTATCAGATAACAGCACAGGTATCGAAAGTCCCCTGAAAAGAGAGATGTTGTTTGTGTGAGACAAACAGGTGTGCCTGCTGTCAGGAGCAGGTTCTAGCACATTCCACCCTACTTCCTATCTTCCCATTTTTCCTGGAACACAGTTCCAGGTCACAAGATTACCTTAAAAAAATATGAATGCAGTGAAAGCAACATTCCCTAAATGACATCAAAGGCAACACACATGACATATTCGTGACCCAGTCTGTGAAAACCAAGCTAATGTAATGGCTACTGTTTTTACGTGAAATCGACTTCCTGTACATAACGTAAGGAACATTCAGTGAAAATATAACATTGATATCTTTGATATTCCCTGAGTATTTCATAATTAGATTATGGGACTTTAGCGAGGATTTCACAGACAGGGTCACATTTGTCTGAAGGATCAATGATGCTGCACTTAATCTTGTTGGTTATCTGACCTACTGATGTTTGAAAAAAACTCATTGGTACAAAACCAATGATGCAGATAACATCCACAGCTATGCAGACTGTATCATCAAAAGTTTAAATTCTCTCCATTTCTTCTCTCGCTCATACTGTGCGCGTGTTTCGCTTAAGGCCTTGAAGTCGTTTTTATCTGCCATCATTATACGAATCATAACTGTTGGGTGTGTATTAAGTACCATGTTGCATGCTATGTAATACACCCTGTTAACATTCACCAGTGTAGCCTTAGGGGCAAAAATACTGTAGATATTAAGTTAAACTAACATAAGCATCCATTAAGGATAGACTATCAATGAATAACTGGGACTAATGGCAAGTCTGGTTACATTATAACTGTCAGCGTCTCTTTGAGGCATTAGGTCCGATTAGTTTCTCAAAGTTAGCCATTGTATTCCTGACATACACTGGATTCCAGACATTCCTGCAGAAATGAAACCCACTGTGAGATTTTTCATTGGTCACAGGAGTGTATCGAGGATAGAAAACCATACGTTGTCTTATTATTAAAGATGGATAAGTTGGATTTAGTTTGTTGACATGACTCGCAAGAAACAATATCTGACGGCGTCCAACAAGTGGGCCAATTTTACATTTAGGGTCCCAGGATAATATTATGGGAATATTCACCTTTTCTTTAAAATTGTCTGGCCAATGGAATACATTTACGGTTAGGCATTTGGCAGATGCATTTATTCAAAGAGAGACTTGCAGTGCATTAGATCAGTAGGATGCACCCTGGGATCGAACCCATGACCTTTGCCCTACAGGAACTGGGTTCTCTTGAATTACTGCTTTTGTGTACTTGTCCAATTCAATTTATAGCCAACATATTAAAACGTAAGAAAACTTTGCAATGGGTTTGACCTGGCATCAGATTTTCATTGTCCTGATGGGAATGTTACTAAACAAGTTCAGCAGCTATCTGTGCCACATTTTTCTTTTTACCATACATGCACAGGGTTTTTAGGAGGTAAAGTTAACCGTAATATAAAGTAACTTAAGAGAAAAGTGCTACCATTATTATTTCCCTTTCCTGCATGCCATTTCAAAACCAATATGCAATATTATTTTGTCTGTTTAACACTGAATGCACTCATCTTTTTAGGATTTTAATAACAGACACAATGAATGACTTTCCCAGCTGCACATGTGTGATATGGAAATAAGAAGTGAACATGGATTTCACATGAAATATCTAAAAATAGCCAAATAAGTCCTGGGATAAGGTGGATCGTGCAGTATCACTTTGAATGACACAAAAACTGTTTAGTCCAGTTACTGAATAGCAATGACAATGATATACCATCAATTATTTTGTAATTTCAGGTAAACTTATATTTTAATAATAAAATGACAAGAAAATAAAAACTACTTAATCATAAAAGAGGTCAAATTTGTATTTTTCTCATATTTCCATTTAAAATATGTTGGTGGGTCCCGGGATAGATTACCCCTATTTGAGTTGGATGCAAAATTAAAGGTTTTGGAACCACTGGGCTAGACTTGTGACTTATAACTTACTAATACATTTACTGATGAGTGCATATTGTATCAATGGCTATATCTGACTGTTTTGTTAACACACTGCTTCTATTAAAGACAAATCTACTATAAATATTAACTAATTTGAGATTTTACACCGTAATAATCTTTGTATGGGGAAACATTCAATGCATCTAGTCTTCAGCAGTAATGTAAATTTTATATTTCTATAACTTTAAATACCATCCCTCATTTTCTACCACCACCTTTTTTATATTTTAGGAAATGTGGTACCACCGTTTTTCAATATTTTACTATGTTCTTACCTCAACTTAGATTAATTAATACATACCTATGTTTTTTCTATGCGTGCACTTTTAATCTTTGTACAGCGCTTCTTGAATGTGTTAGCATTTAGCCTAGCCCCATTCATTCCTATGGCTCCAAACAAAAGTTTTAGTTTGTGTCACCATACGTACTCATGTAACAGTCTTTAAATAGGGAAAACATGGAAGTGTTTGGTTGCTTCTAAATTCATACCTGTTTGGAGCCATAGGAATGAATGGGGCTAGGCTAAATGATTGTGTCGTGGGAGCAGGCTTCACTCAATTTCTTATATATATTATAAGAGTGCTTGACCAGACGTATAAGTAATTTCAAAGAAGAAAAAGGGCCGCACTTTGCATATAAAATGTATTTATTGCACAGACGCATTTCGGCTTTGCACCTTCCTCAGTGTGCTTCTAGGCTAAATGCTAACACATTCACAAGGCGCTGTACAAAGATTAAAAGTGCACGCATTGAAAAAAGATAGGTATGTATTAATTTGCCTAAGTTAAGGTAAGAACATAGTAAAATATTGAAAAAAGTGGCGTTTTCCTTTAAGAAATGTGACAGTGACCACATGAAAAATATTTGGGCTTTTTATATTTAAAATGTTTTGAATGTCATAGGTAACAAAGCATCACATCTGTATGTACCTGATACTAAAATAATGTTGAGCTGTTGGGTTTGTCCATCTTTTAGACTTTTCAACAGTTTACACAAGTATCGGATGATGAACGTATTAACTATTATTTTCATTAATGTATTGTTTACTTTTACATTTTAGGTCAAATTATTTGCTTGGAAAGTTTGCTTTACGTTACAGTATTTTTAAAAGCAAAAGATAAACACCACATGGTCTGATACATGTTTGTCCAAAGCAATGACATTCACACGTTGACATTCACAAGTGTGGCATGTCCACACATAAAAAGTTAATGATTAGTTTACAATTCCAAACAAACATGACGTTTTTAGAAAGCTAAGAAACTATTTAAATGTATACTATCAAGAGAATGTTTGACTTATTGTGCAATTCCCAATAAAACTCCAGTATGTTCAAGTTACACAGTGTTGGAAATAACCTGAAAATAACCAGGAGCTAAATATTAAATTACACTGAGACAAGCACTTTAACAGTAGCTCTCTTTGTCCATAAGTTTCTTTGTTTACAGTTATCACTTAAATAAGCTAAGACAGACAAAAATGCAGAATGAAACTTTTCCAACCATGACATTGCTTGTTCACATTGCGTCACACCCACCCAGCGAGTCAGTCAGTATCGGTGGAAGCAAAACCAGTTGCATGTCACTTTAAATAAGTGTTGTTTTTGAGTTTGTGTTGTTTATCAATGAGTCTGAGTTACATTCACGATAATTAAGTTTAATACTGTTTGACTACAATTTTGACTTTTGTCAGATGTGAAACGATAGGCCATGTTGAAAATCGATACGCATGGATTCAATAATTTGGGACATTTAAAAACAATAACTTTGCGTGTTTAATACAATAATAAATAAAATGCTAATACTGGTTTATAACGAAAAAAGTGATGATATGGTTTGTCTGGCGCTCAGATCAAAGCAGATCTCGAAACAATGTACATTACAGACGCCAACCTGTATCAATTCATCTTCTCTCTTAACTCGTCTCTCTGTCCCCCCTTAAGACACAAAGCAACAGGTGTTTCTCTGATTCGTTAAGCAAAACACAAGCGTAAATATAAAGCCATGTGATTATGGATTAACGTATATGAACTCAAAAGCTGGACGCGAACCCGCAGCAAAGAAGGAAAAAAAACAAAAAGCACAATACAAATACACCGCTGTGTAAACAATGGCATTCCTTTCGCTTACCTGTTTATTGAAAGCTTCAGTGGTATCGGGTAGATTTACGAAAGTCAAAGCAATAATTAAGCTTTTTCTAGGTTTGTTTTGAACTAAAAGCTCACTTGAGAGCGAGGATGGATAGTCCACAGTAAACTGTCAGTGCGAAACAACCTGTTGCCTATGCGTCATCGGCCCGCCCCTCCTGAACGCTCATTGGTCGGACAGTTGATTCAAGGCCGTCCGATAGAAACAGGTCATTGGCCGATATCCAACGTCAATCTAATACAAATAATTTAGGACCCGGGGCATAACTAATTTAAAAACTCGATCACGTTGTTTATTAAATTACTAAATTAACAACTTCAAATATATCATGTATTCTTATTATAACGTAATAACGTAAAAATTTAGCTGAAATACTTACTATATATAGTTTTTTGGCTTGTAATTTACATTTTATCTAGCTTGTCATCGTTTAAAAAACAATTCTGAGTGAAATGTAAAATAGGAATATATCAAAATTATTAAATACGTCACAGGTTAATTTGGCCTTATGGATTTAGGAAATATTTAGTCGTTCTGCTTTTGGCTTATGAATGAGGTTCATTGTATTTTCTCCAGAAATAAATCTTATCATTCAAATCTATCTACATTATTCAAACCGTATTCAAATGTATCTACATATCTAAATATTTCCTTAATTTCACAACAAAATATTAAACAAAGTTTTGAGGAAGATCACAAGCATCAGCATAAACTGGAAAAAAGTATATTACTAGAATATTGGGTGAAAAATAATTCTATTAAAAATATACTTTAAAAAAGTGCACAAAGTATTTTCTACATTTTGTACTATTTTTGTCAAACTCAAGTATAGTTAAGTGTATTCAATTGTGTATTAACTTCAATTTAACATTTATTTGACTACACTTCAAGTGTAAATAGTATACTTAAATGGAATAACTTTTTTTAAACTTCAAGTGCACTATAAATACATCTTTTCATACATAATTAAATTAAAGTATACTTTTAAAACGTACATATTAAAAACTCTTTAAATAAAACACAACAAGTAGAAGCATACTTGTTTTATACTTCAATCATATTTCTAATACACTAAAGTATACTACTTTTTTACCTGGGAGTACAAGTATAATACTATATAATTGGTAACACTTTACAATAAGGTTCATTAGTTAACATTAGTTAATGTATTACCTAACATAAACAAACCATTTGTTACAGTATTTATTAATCTTTGTTAATGTTAGTTAATAGAAATAAAGCTTTTAATTGTTTGTTAATGTTAGTTCACAGTGCATTAACTAACGTTTACAACATTTTAACCAAGTATTAGTAATTGTTTAAATTAACATTAACAAGGATTAATAAATGCTGTATAAGTGCAGTTCATTATTATGTTAACTCATGTAGTTAACTAATGAACCTTATAGTAAAGTGTTAACATATAATTAGTATAATACTACAACAAAACCTTAAAAAGCATTACTAAAAACAAAATAGACCAATTCTGAGAGTTTTTAAAGATTTTACATGCATTTATGCATTTTCAAGTATTATAAATAATATATACAAATATTGACCTGGTTTTCTTTTATTATAAAGAGCTATTTAAAGCAAGTGAATGTTTTCAAACCTAAATTTAACATAATAAAAAGGTCACAGAGATGAGCAATTGTAAAAAACAATTCACTTTACTTTTTTCAGTACAGAGCCTGAACTCAGCATACCCCTATATTAATGTAAAATGCTAGAAAATGGAGGGCAAGCGCACTGAACAGCATACACACAGATACATTAAAAAGTAACATAAGAAAAGGCAACTTGGACAGAAATGTAAAAAAAAGAAAGAAATTGCAAACATCTTACTCTGTGACAACATTTGACTTCGTTCAGTTATTTGGTCTACTTCATAGCCCAGGGTGAAGCTTAATCAAAAAACTCAAACAGATCTGACAAAGTACTGCATTGGTTCACATGCAATCCATAGACTACATACATACACTGATATGGTTATGGATTACCACTATTCGCTAGGCCACCAGCCTCCATTGTCCACTTTTGTTTAAAAAATAAACAGCGAGTAGATGTACATGAAGAAAAACAATTGGGAATTTTATTGACAAGAGAATGTCCGTCTCATCGTCTGTTAAACATCTCCCCTGTATTTCATGGTGGACGCAGTGAAATGTTCATTAACTTCAAGTCTTTATATCTTCTCCCCCAGAGCCAGAGATGCCTAAACTGATGGTTTCCTTTGGATGTACTAAAACGGAGATCAGTGAGAGGAGAGGTTGTGTGGTGACCTTACACATTTGCGCTAACATCGGTCAATGCTAAAGTGTTCTTCGCCAGACATTTGTCCAATTTTTGAGGTAGCAAGTTGGCATCAGTGCTTTGCAGATCAATAAGTTGGATTTTGAAAAATACATTTGGGCAGATCTTTTGTGGCTGATCTTGGGTACATGACAAATGCTTGTACATACCCACTGAATACGAATATCAGATTTCCCATTGCACTGCTAACGTAATTCTCCATTGTTTTGTCACCAGGGTGAAATGAAGACCTATGAGTGCAGAGTTTGAACTGAAAAAACAATTGAGTTATGAATTTTAAGTATTTTATATACAACAAAGTTTTTACAACTGATTGTATGTGTGTTTCGTTCGAAAACAGGGGCCCTAAAAGTGCTTATGAGGTCTGTGAAGAACAATGCAAGATGTAGCATCAGATTAAGAGTCTGAAGTTCTGGTTTCGCTCTCCTAGTTCTCAGTTTATTCAGTTCAATTACACTTTCTCCATTTCTTACTGTGAAACACAAGACATGAAGCACCAAGAAATAAATCAAATATCCCACATTTTCCACCACAAAGTCCTTTAACCGTCATTTGCAGCCACAAGCTGCCCCAATCCCTGACGCACATAAACCGCTTGAATCTCTTTTGTCTTGAGGCAAAAATCACAGGCCCAAACAGCAGCACTTTCCCTGGTTAGCAGCCCATATGCTGGCTCAGTCAGGCCCGTGCAGTCTCTATGAAACCAGCGTTGGCATGAAGCTTCACATAAGATGGCCTCTTGGTCATCGTGGACTTCTGACATGCAGAGGCCACAGGGAAACACCATGCCTCCACCCAGCTTTGGAGGACCGGAGCCTGGGCCGCCAGATGTTGGCGCAGGCCCGCTGGGAAGTGGGGACTGGGTGTTGGGTGTGGAGTTAGAGTTGGATGGAGGATTGGGGTTACTACCCGGGGTGTTGCCGCCACTGCTGTTGCTAAGGTTGTTCTGGTTGGAGTTAGGTGGCTGGTTTGGACCTCCGGATGCATTGTTCTGCTGGTTGTAGGGTCCAGACCCTGGGGTGGAGTTTGGTGGTGTCGGTTGCTGTTGGTTGGATGGCGTGTTGGAACCAGGACCACCGGTGGAGTTTGGAGGATGCTGATTAGTTGGCGCTTGTTGAGGCTGTGGACCGTTAAGCGGGCCTGTTGGGGAAGAGTTGGGATTGGGGGGCTGGGGAGCCGACTGGGGTTGCCCTGGCGTATTGGGGTTAGGTTGTGGTACATCTGGATGGAAACCGCCTCCAGGCTGTTGGGGTCCAGGTGCTGGGGATGGACCAGGGGTCGCATTGTTGGATGGTGGACCAGAAGGATTAAGGTTAGGTGGTTGCTGTTGGGAGGGGACGGGTGGACCTCCACCTGGACCGCCAACAAAGTTCTTTCCATCATCACCTACAGGTGGACTCGAAACAGGGTATGGGCCATCTTGTGGAGGTGGAAACTGTCCTTGTGGTGGCATACCTGGGTGTCCGCCCACCATATTACCCCCGCCACCTCCACCACCCATTCCCATCATGTTCATTCCTCCTCCCATACCCCCCATAGGGTTCATGGGGCCATGAGGGGGCCCACGAGGTCCAGGGCCTCCAGGTAAGGGTGGGCTGTTAAATGGATGACCTCCCTGTCCATGTGGAGGCTGTTGCTGAGGCATCCCGAACCGAGGATGAGGCGGACCTCCTCCGCCTCCTGGTCCACCTCCCATTGCTCCAGGTGACAACATTGGGTTGAAGCCCTGCCCAGGGTGCATAGGAGGGCTAAAATTGGGTGGCATGTTAAACTGTGATGGTCCACCAGGTGGAAAACCTCCTCCACCACCTCCTCCGCCTCCACCACCTCCGAAGCCTGGCATGCCGCCAAAGCCAAGATGGGGGTGTGGTCCAGCGTTTGGTGCCGGGGGACCAAAAGGGGGTCTTCTTCCAGGCTGTCCACCTCCAGGTCCTCCGGGGCCGCCCATGAATCCCATACCTCCTGCCATTCGTCCAGGCCCGCCGTAGCCTCCTCCACCGGCCCCTGGGCTGGACATAAATGGGGCACCACCTGGACCTCCCCCACCAGTGGGTCGTGACGGAGGACCAAAGTCATCGTCGAAAGGGTTAGAGGCCACCAGGTGATCCACCATCGGAGTGGGAGGGGGTGCGAACTCAGAGAGGTGGGAAAACGCTGCCCCCTAAGAAGAAAACACAATGTGTTAGAAATAAGGTGATGTAAGGTTGTTGTTAAAAATAACACAAAAAATGAATATTCTGTCATAAATGTTCTCATCCTCATGTTTTTTCTAATGAACACAAAAGAAGATATTTTGAGAAATGATGGTAAGCACAAAGCTGATTGTAACCATTGACTTCCATAGTAGGAAAACAAATATTATGGAAGTATTATGATTAATGATGATGAAGATATTTTGATAAATAATAGTAAGCACACAGTTGACGATAATCAAATGTCGAAATCCCTGACTTTCACTGACTAAAAAGCTGAATTTCCATGACCCATGTACGGGATGTCGTGAGCTTGGATAATATAGTGTACACTGCAAGTTTATAAAAATGTAGCTTAAAGGTGGGGTGCATGATTTCTGAAAACCAATGTTGATATTTGAAATCACCTTAACAAACACGCCCCTAACCCAATAGAATCTGGACCTTCTTTTGATAGACCTGCCCCACATATACGCAACCCAGGCAACAATGTCAGTTAGTAGACACGCTCCTTACTGCTGGTTGGCTACAAGTGTGTTTTGTCAAAGTTACAACTTACTTGTGTGCTTACTATCATTTCTCAAAATATGTTCAAAAAAGATAATTTTGGGGTTAACTATCCCTTTAATCTACAAATAAAGTTTCAAAGGAATAGTAAAAAATTAAAATGCTGTCATAATTTCTAGTTATTTAGAATGTTAGTGAATGAAAGTCTCAGGCACCTCTCACTATTATTGTTTGACGAAATGCAATGCAAGTAAATGGTGACTGAGCCTGGGTGTACTGTCCCTTTAAATGACAAGTATCAAGATGTAACTTTGTCAAAGTGTAAATTATTGCTCAAATGTCAACAGTACATGTAAATCCACAGTATTTACTCTTACTCAGTGTTACCTAGATTTAGAAATACATGTATTTGTGAGCAAAAGTCTGAGAGATTACATGTTTGGCACACAAGAAGCTGTCAAAAAATTCGGACAAATAAAACAATATAACCCTTTACTGAAAAATAAAAATGCACAGACCAGGTAACACAGAGAAAGAGTAAACATTGTTTTTGTAACACAGTTAATAAAATATTGAGATATTAACCTGAGCGTTAGATTTCCTCTTCTTTTTCTCTGGACTCTTCATCTGGGAACCTATATAGAGAAAGAAATGGGAGATGGGCAAAAACATGCACATGACAAATCTCATTTCTAGTTACTTGCTTTAAAATTACCATACGCAATTTTAGTAAATATCAATCCCTAATGAAAAAAAGCACTAAACCACTATAAATTCACTTTTTTTGTCAAAAACAAAATATTTGGTTTATTTAAAGGAGCTATTCAATATAGTCTCTATTAACTATTGCTACCAAAATACCCACAAAAGAGACAAATCTTATCAAATTCTCAGACAGACATTTTTGGTGATGGTATTATATAGATTACGTACTGACTACTGTAATACAGTACTGTATGTTTTTGCATTGCATGTTAGTTTGGCTGCTTCTGCAAACCAATTTGCCTACATGGGATTAATAAAGTGTCTGTCATGAACTACACATTACTTAACAATATAGCAAAAAGCTGAAGACAAAATCTGAAATTAAAGCAGCAGGCTTTTACAAAACCCAAGAGAGATCCCAAACCCTACACCCAGGATAGATGCTTGCTTTAGGGCAAATAACAAGTAGGAAAAGAGTTGATGCAGTGTGTAAAAAACAAACGAACACGCCAGGTAAAGAGACAGGTGATGCACGGTTGACACAAAGCTACCCAAAAAAAAAACAGTTCCCCACGAAAAACAAGGCCACCGGTACATGTAGGCATATGCGGACAGGGAAAGGGAGATTTGCAGCCAGAGCTGTGTGGATTCCCGCTCGGACACAGAGATGCGCTGATTGACAGTTTCCTACCTTTGCCTCGTTTTCCTTGAGTCTGTCCCGCCTGCTGTCCCGCCATTAAAATGAGTGTCGATGCGGTGCCATACCACCGTTCATTTACAGAAATTAGTTTATTTGACAAATACCTCCTCGGGTCCAACGAGTATCACCCCGCCGCCCCAGAATCAGCACTTTAAGTTTTACAATAGGCCAATGAGCACAGGCACCTACTTAATAACATGTCTAAATAATGCATAAGGGTCCTAAATCATATTCGTCATATTCTGCGCGTTTACACGCACGCACACCCAAATAGCAATGTGATTTGCTTAAGCATCACAGCTAAGTCTGAAAACGTAACGTCAAATTTTTGCAAGCACGTACACCAGGCGATTTAGTATCAGATAACGCAAAATTAACGTTATAGGAACGTATGTGATTCAAATATACTGAATGTGATTGCACATCTGCCTGTCTGCAATGTGATCACATACAGATGTGTCTCTACCTGGATCGCTGTCCCAGTGACATTTAGATGCAAACCCACAAGGCACCGATCTCCATTTTGGACAGTCCAAATGATCGGAACACGTAACGTAAACGCAAATCGCGCGTTGAGCGCAAATTCATCGGTAATTTAATTCAAACGTGATTTGAATGCGCTACATAGCTACCGTTAGCCGATTAGCCATCAGCAAGCAAGGTACAAATGCGAAACGTTGCTCACACAGCTCATTCATATACAACTGACTGTTGCATCAAGACATGGATGGCAACCCTCATATGACAAACAATCAATGTCAGATAGACTTACGATTTAATATTTATCCCCAAACGCGAAATTGGCCATGTTAATTACGGCCTACTCGTTGCCGGACAAAGAGGGACAGCCGGAGTCTACTCGCACAGGGCATGTGAGGAAAATAGGGGAGGTATGGCTAATAGCTGTATGTCGTTTAAAAATAAAGTTTACGGTTTTATATATATTAGAGATCATCTACAAATATGTGTACATAGTGAGTAAATATAACCAATGTTAATGTCTAATGCCTTTTACTTTTTTGTAACAGGCCAAGATGTTTCACATACACCCCCCTATGAAACGAGCATGTGGACTGTTCGAGATCGAACTACTTCTGCTTCCAAGGCGGGGTAGGAAAATACTTTATTGTACATTACGATTTTACTTTTACTGTACAAATTTATGCTCTAAATTGGTAAATGATAAATTATTTGTGTTTCTGTCGTTTTTAAATATATGTATTGGTGGAAATGTGCCGTTATATATGCCTAAGTCCACTTTATTGACCCCTCCCCCAACACATCTATAGATGCGTCCAAATGTCTGTAGCTACTTCATCAGATGCATTAGTGGATTTGTAGTTTTAGGGGTTTAGGACGGCTTACTCTTTTAAGTTATTATATGTAAGAGACAACTGTTTGCATATCAGCATGTTAATCTGCTTTGGATCCCAGGAGAAAACCGGTAAAATCACATTGACTCTAAAATAAAATCGAGTCTGCTTCGTCTAACTTACACAGCCACTGAATCGAGATATCGTAAAAAACACACATCTTATGTAATAAACCTTTTCAGTTTTAATCCTCACCTCTATTTTTAATAAATAAAAATACATAAATCCTAACAAAATACCACATTGCTCGATATGATCGCAGAGTAAACAGGCTGGAGGGAAAACAGTTAAGTAGTGTACAGTCTTTTGGCGGCCTCTAGTGGTCATACAAAGAACTGCCATTGAAATGTCACATGGGTGGACGTCATTTTTAAAATGATTAAACATTCATTTCATCAGTAAAAATATATTTTATGAATGTACTGCAACTATCTTAAGCCAGCCACTTTCACACTACCCAAAAATAACACTTAAGTAAGTGCACTGTTGTGATTCATTCTGGTATTTATTATATGAACCTGGAAAGTCACATTATACACAAAAACGGTATACCTAATTGCTCTTTAAGTCCAAAACAAGGATCAAGTTAAATTCAAAAGATTTTCATTCCAGCTGTCATTCATTATCATTATATATGAACAATTTCGTTGAATCATCCTGGTGTGCGTTTCACCAGCAGTCATCATGAATCATTTCTGTGTTCTCAGGCCCTTTTCAAGACCCATTAGTGTTAATTTTGAGCCATGGATCGAGTTGCCGTCTGCGCTGCCTTAAATTCAGATGAATTGTTAATCCAGGGATGCTATCGTAGGCAAGTTAAGATCACAGTTAGGTGAAGGGGTGAGAGAGGTGACAAGGTTAATGACTGTTTGTGGATCAAATGTACACAAGTCTGTAAGGCCCCTAAGTTTAAAGGTAGAATATCAGCAATACGTCATAGCCGAAGGGAATCACGCTGCTAAAAATGGGCAAAGTGTTGTCTTGGTATCGTTTCACTGGTATTAAAGACACTTAACAGAGAGGAAAAGAAGCGAATTGACACCGGCCCTCCCCCTCTTTTTTTGGTCTGCACGCTACGATCCCTCTCTTTTTACCTTTCTTACTTTATCATTGTGATAGGTAAGTCTGATAAGAAGTCTCTTGTGACGCATGCAGTGATCCAGTTTAAGAGCAGAGCACGTCCTCCTTGTGCCTAATGTATGAGAGAGAGAGAGAGAGAGAGAGAGAGAGAAAGATACAGAGGTTTTATTTTGATTCCACCTTTTTGTTTGATTTTATTGTGTTATTTTCACAATCATGCCAAATTTATACTATACATTGAAACTGAGAGGAAGAATCAAACCACGAAAACTAAAGCAAGTATGTGAAAATTAGTCATGCATGCCTAAAGTACTATTTACTTTATATTTGCATTTTATGACACATTTGACACTTCTAAATATTCAAAGTGACTCTCAAATAAAACGTCAAACAAATGAGAAACATCATAAGCAATAATACTGGTAATATTTCACTAAGTTTTACAAGTAAGCTAGAAGTCACAAAGTAAGGGCCAAGCTAAAATAAAAACATCTTGAGATTGAAGTTAAAAAAAAGAGATTGAAGTCATCATATAAAAAGAAAAAGTTTTACAGGATTTTACACAATTTAATGAGAATTATGGGAATAAAGTCATGACATTAAACACACACTCACCTAAAGGATTATTAGGAACACCTGTTCAATTTCTCATTAATGCAATTATCTAATTAACCAATCACATGGCAGTTGCTTCAATGCATTTAGGGGTGTGGTCCTGGTCAAGACAATCCCCTGAACTCCAAACTGAATGCCAGAATGGGAAATAAAGGTGATTTAAGCAATTTTGAGCGTGGCATGGTTGTTGGTGCCAGACAGGCCGTCTGAGTATTTCACAATCTGCTCAGTTACTGGGATTTTCACGCTCAACCTTTTCTAGGGTTTACAAAGAATGGTGCGAAAAGGGAAAAACATCCAGTATGCGGCAGTCTTGTGGGTGAAAATGCCTTGTTGATGCTAGAGGTCAGAGGAGAATGGGCCAACTGATTCAAGCTGATAGAAGAACAACTTTGACGGAAATAACCACTCATTATAACCGAGGTATGCAGCAAAGCATTTGTGAAGCCACAACACGCACAACCTTGAGGCGGATGGGCTACAACAGCAGAAGACCCCACCGGGTACCACTCATCTCCACTACAAATATGAAAAAGAGGCTACAATTTGCACGAGCTCACCAAAATTGGACAGTTGAAGACTGGAAAAATGTTTCCTGGTCTGATGAGTCTCGATTTCTGTTGAGACATTCAGATGGTAGAGTCAGAATTTGGCGTAAACAGAATGAGAACATGGATCCATCATGCCTTGTTTCCACTGTGCAGGCTGGTGGTGGTGTAACGGTGTGGGGGATGTTTTCTTGGCACACTTTAGGCCCCTTGGGCATCGTTTAAATGCCACGGCCCACCTGAGCATTGTTTCTGACCATGTCCATCCCTTTATGACCACCATGTACCCATCCTCTGATGGCTACTTCCAGCAGGATAATGCACCATGCCACAAAGCTCGAGTCATTTCAAATTGTTTTCTTGAACATGACAAGGAGTTCACTATATTAAAATAGCCCCCACAGTCACCAGATCTCAACCCAATAGAGCATCTTTGGGATGTGGGGGAACGGGAGCTTCGTGCCCTGGATGTGCATCCCACAAATCTCCATCAACTGCAAGATGCTATCCTATCAATATGGGCCAACATTTCTAAATAATACTTTCAGCACCTTGTTGAATCAATGCCACGTAGAATTAAGGCAGTTCTGAATGCGAAAGGGGGTCAAACACACTATTAGTATGGTGTTCCTAACTATCCTTTAGGTGAGTGTATATATTCTCTACAGTATGTTTACTAGCACATTCACTACCTGGCAACTTTATTCATTACACTACTTAATATTAAACTGTTTATATTTAAGTATGACAATGACACAAAAGTTCTAATAAAATGGTGATATCTCAAGAATAAACTTGAAATTGGTTATTGCATTGCAAGAATAAAGAAGCAATGTAAGATTAAAATGGTAATATTTTATAAATAAAGTCATGAGTTTTAAATTAACGTATTTAGAGTGATGTGAACCAAGCAGATCCACAAAGCATATACCAAATTTTAGGAACTCACCTTATTAATAAAACAAGCCATTGTCCCCATAATACTCTTTTTTACAAGTTAAACTGAAATGCAAAAAGCTGAAAAACTATGAATAATGCAACAATATTTTTTATTAGTAAAGAGAATGGTTTTTGTTTTCCTATTTCTTATATTTCTTATAGTTGATTCATGCAAAATGTGCAGTGCTTCGCTGATGTCCATATTATGCAGAATACATAATTTCCTAACATTTCCCCAAACTTACTTTTAACCGTTATCAAAAAATGTATGCGTTTCCTGTTTTGTTATCATGCTTAATCTACACATTTAAAACGAAAGTAAATGGATGCACCTCACAAAGTGACTTTCATCAGAAAAAGTATGAGGAAGATGTCCTGTTGTTGGACACGTTCCCAAGCATTCCCTTGACATAAACACATTCACTTCCAGACATGATAGTAAGTCTTATCTCAGGCATCTCACCTGTACCACACTAAACCTGCTCAGACACGCTCACGTTTGTCTGCGTTGTGTAGAATTTAACATTTACCCCAAATGTTTTACACGGCTCACAGAGGTCTTTGAAAACGCCCCTTCCCGCCGGTCTGTAAACACATGGACGGATCTTGTGTGTGACTCCACTTCGGTCTGCTCAGGTGGAACGTGTTTTTCTGCTTGTGTGAAATTTGATACGGGAGCTATTGTGGATATTATTGTGTTATCCTGTAAAGAGATGATGACCACAGGGTGGATGTCTGATGATTTGGAAAGAGACGGTGAGCGTTAAGAGCATTCAGTTGCTCGTGAGCTGGGCTGTCTGTCACGGATGCTCCAGACAGCCCAGATAACGGTGACAGGGAGCACTACGGTTACCAAACGGGCCCGGTTAGGTGACACCACCACATCAAAGCTGCCACAACAGGCTGTCAGAGTGCTTGATTCTGTTTGTTTTGTGATAATAGACAATACGTCGACAAATTTACTATGATTGGATTGTGGGTGTATTAACTTAATGACGTTTAATGATTGTGTGAAGAATTTCTACATGGAGAGTGCCATGAAGAATTAAAGGAATGATGTTAATAAATAATTACATATAAATAAACGAGCAATAAATAATATTAACATTTTCTTTAGTTATCTGGTTAGTTTACCAAAAAGTCTAAGAAATGTAGTCTAGTGCAGGGTTGCCAGGTTTTCTTGCAGAATTAGGCTGTTTTAAGTGTGGCCACTTATGTGGTTAAGTGATCCCAATAATGTGATATTTAGCCCTGGGAATGAAACGTATAGCAGATTAACACTGCAAAAATGCACATTTTACAGATTTTTACCGGAGAACCACTCTCGCAATGTGATTAGGCTATAGTTTTGGGCTGGTTTTGAGTAGCAATTGATTGGGTTTTACTGTGAAAAGCCTGGTCTAGTGTTGCATATTTACAGACTACGGACCTTTATTTTTTAAATATTTTAAACATTCACATATAAGTTTAGGTTTCCAAATACATTTTAGAGCCACGTTAATAGGTGCAAGCCTTCACAACTTAAAATTTATTATAAGGCTTGACAAAACATATGGAAGTCTTTTGTGGTTGCGCTGGCATTCATTCCTGGTCACAGAGGAAAAATGCCTTGAATGATTTGCTGAGTTGAACCAGCTAACCACAGGGTCCTGTGTGGCTTTGATGTGTAGCAAATGAGTCATTCCAGACCAATATGGTTCACATTCATACAAAGATTCGCAGAGGCCTTCGTAGATATTTCCAGTTACTGTGCAATGGTCAGCACTGTTGTTTACCAGAAATCAAATAGTTTTTTGTGAATTTTGACATTTTTGTGGGGCCTCTGTATGGACAGTGTGCAGTGTCACACAGACTTGGACAGTTGACAATAGTTTGTGTAAGATCTGATGGTCCATGTCATTACAGTGCGATCAGAAAAATCTGCATAGTTAATATTATTAACATATATATATATATATATAAGGAATAATTAATGACGAGCCGTTGAATTATAAGAAAATAATGCACACCCAAGGTTACACCGCGGGTGTGCATTATTTTCAAATAATTCAAAGGACCGAAGTCAATTATTCCTCTTATACCACTTTACCACAAACATCACTCTGTTGCCTATTTTTAAGACATTTGACAGGCCAGGTGTGCGTTTATCGAAAAATAATCAAAACCCATGGATAAGTAAAGTATAAAGTATTCAAAAGCCCCGTGGTATAAATATATATATTTAATATAATAAATTCTTTTATGCTTTTTTCTTAAAGGGGACATTTCACAAGACTTTCTAAGATGGCAAATAAATCAGTGCGCATGTAAAGTTTTAGCTTAAAATAGCCCACAGATAATTTATTATAACATATTAAAATTGCTACTTTGTAGGTGTGAGCAAAAATGTGCCGTTTTTGGGTGTGTCCTTTACAATGCAAATGAGCTGATGAAATGCAAACACTGAACACCATAATGGTGGTTTGTTGAAAATGAAACTTAATTGTGCTGTCAATTATTTCTCTAACTCTTCCTCTCTCTTTCTCTGGATAGTGCAGATTATGGAGCGGTATTATTATAATCAGTTCTCCTTCTGACATTACTTATTTTTTCACATGCTTGCAAAGAATGGTTTACCAAAAAGTTACTGGTTTGATCTTTTTCACATTTTCTAGGTTGATAGAAGCACTGGGGACCCAATTGGGTGATTCTCACGAAATCCAGACTTAGAAGGTGTCCAGCTTCAGATTTTTTAAAAAGCCCTTGAAGCCAATTTTTTTGCACATATAAGATTAAGGTCTGAACACTATAACCATTATTTTTAGAGGATTTAAAAAATATTTCCTATAGAATTATTTAAATTTTTTAGATTATCGTTATAAAAATTATCATTACCGCAACATGATATTACATTAAATATATGCATTTACAAACTTATGTTTCGGTAATGAGAACTAAAAAGTTATCTAGGTACTATGACAAACAAAATTTTATTAACTTTTATCTGGAGAGAAAAAATAAGAACTGCTTACGTGGTAGCCATCTTGAGTGTCACAGTCAGTTATGCCCCTTCCAACTAATTTTTTTGTTGTTGAAAATGTAAGTTCATTGAGGGCTTAAACAATGATTGAAAATTGTTGCGGAGGATGAGAAAATTGGTCTTGGACACATTTATATTCCTTATTATTGTCTCTACAATGATCACCAAATACCACATGTTTCTTTACTGTAAATGTTTATAGTATTACATGCACTGAAGCTTTTTATTTTTTAGATTCTTTAATAAATATTTCCATGTCAAAGAACCCAAATCCAGTCATGGACACGTTGCGGTAATGAACATTTTCCTTTTAAATGTGTAAAAAAAAACTAAATTGGTTTGTATGATGTCATTTGAAATCATGTGCAAAATAGTAAGTGAAGAGATGTTTGTAACTGTATGCTTCTTATTTTGATACTCTTACTTTGCATTTACTTTTTTTTTAAATGTTTAATGACACCTCATAAGTCTAATTTCGCGAGAATCACCCAATTATTGCACTTAAACATGCAGAAAGTCAGATATTTATGATATGTCCCTTTATGTAACACAAATATCTGTTTTTTTGTTTAAACTCTCCTAGATTTTACTTCGTAGTGTGGTGTAAAATTATTTAAACATATGTCAGATTTGATGAGTCAAAACCAAAGCGAAGACTGTTGCACACAGACACTACAACCACTTTAAAGAGAAAAACATTTGTTTCATTTCCACCCATTAAACCTTTGAACCTTTCTACCCATGTAGCAACCACAACATACTTATAATCCAGCTGCAGATTTTCCTGATGATGATGATGATGATGATGTCATTGCCAGTCATTGATACAGTATATAAATAAATAGCATGAGGTCATTTAAGGTAACAAGGTGCAACATGTTCCCATAGAAGAACCAGTTTTGGCAAAGAAGAACACTTTTATAGCACCTTCATTTTTAAGAATGTAGTTTTGCTAAAGTGAAATAAGACCACATGTGATCCAGCTCTATGTAACACGAGCCAGTATTTGCTTATATTACAGAAATTAAAGAAACCATCAATAATTGATTATACATCTCGATCTGGACTGAAGTAATTAGATGCAAGTAGTATATATGAAGGCACAATATAAATTGACTTTGAAGTTAATAATTAATGTTTCCTAGCATGGTTGTATAATTAAAGATTGTTTGTTGTATCACACATAGCACACATGTTGGAATGGAAGTCCCGCCCTAATATGTCGAATACATTAAATCACCTGACTTTTAGTAATTAATCTCATGGCTATCAGATGTTATTCCTTATTCAATACTATATATATAGGAACAAAAAATGTCCAGCCGTTTTGAAAATGTCTGTCTTTTTCCATTCAAGTGTTTGCTTGGAATAAAACTCAGGGTTGTTGATGTCTAGCTACAGTACTGTATATACTAAAACGACTTGCCTAACCTAATTTTGTTTATACCTAAGCAAGGCTATCACTTTCAGTCCTGTTCTAACATAATCGTCTGTGATTATATTATTGTCCTTTGCTGAAAGTAAACAAAGAAAGCAATAGATCGGGTCAGACAGGTTCATCCGGAAGTAAGTCCAGGATGTGCTCACACAGGCATCTTTGTAATATTTACACACATCTACTGGGAATCCCCATAATAACCAGGCAAACGTTGTAAAATGATTTTACTACTTTACCAACGGAGTAAACAAAGTTTATCAGACTATCTGCTGAGTTTCTGCAAAGACAACACAACATTGTTCCCAGACACAAGAAGTAAATGTGCAATATATTAAATGTGAAATAAACCTGATCAAAAAGGATAAATTTACTTCAGCAATAATACAGTTAAATAATAAATCATCTTTAAATGACATACTGTAATAGTTATTCAAATAAATAATTTAGGCAAAGCAGAGTGATAGCAATAAAATGTGGCGTAATGAAAACATTTCCAATGGTTGTGAAATGACAAAAATATCAGATGAATTTATGGGGGGGGGGTCAATTGCATGTTTATTATAAATAGGAATATATATTGATTATTAAATAAAAATAGGCAAAGAAAGAGACAAACCAAGTTCAACACTGAATCATTTCAGATGTAACTGTCTATAAACACTGTTAACAATTTACGCTAACCTCGAAATGGATGTAATAATGCATAATTTCATAAATAAATTATGTAAAATACCATAACATCTGTTTATGAGGTGATTCTTCAGTACTGTCCATAGCACACTTTTCCTTCACATATACGATTGTTAGGCTTTGACGTACCAACACATCTCATGGGAATTCTTATGTATTTTACAAAGTGGCTTATTTGTATGAATTTGTACAACCAAATTTGCATGTTTGTGATTTGCTTTTTTCCAGTGACGTTGAGTTTAAGGGCGGAGTTAGTTATGTTTTAAATATGTATGAATTCCCATGAGATCCCAAAAATAGAGCCATTTATTGCACATATAAACTTGTATAGCTCTATACGTACCCACATCATTAAAATGGAATCCATCCATTCATATACATCTTCCATTAAAAAAGCTTAACGTTAGACAAACCAGCTCCTGGCACTACATCTGTGTGTTTTCCCACAGACCCCAAGAAGCCTTTTGGGGTTTGACAGTTTTTTATTGAAAGTAACGAACAGCATGTGTTGAATTATAAAAGCAAATCTCCTTCAGGAACTAGGTTTGTCAGTCCCGATAAAAGAAATGAAGGAAACTAGAATCTCACTCATGCAACGCACTAATACTTTTCTTGTTTCGTAGGCTCTCATTATTCTTTCTTTTCCTCTGTAGCTCCGTCGCCCTTGCTATCTGGCTTTTTGGGCGCCGGGCTGTCAAGGAAGAAGTCGTTGCAGGCCACGGTCAGTGCGCCCATGAGGATGATGAATTCGGTGAAGTCCACCTCGCCATCATTATTGGCATCCAGGTCATTCATTACTCGCTCCACCGCGTCTTTATCTTGAGCGTTCTGAGATGGATGACAATGAAATCATTTGTTCATCTCTGTGTCAGACCATTAAAAGTTTTTCTATACACATCAAAGTCATATAGACATATAAGAAGGAATGACCAGAACTTGTTCGAAAGACTAGTGCTGCGTCCGAAACCGCCTACTACGTACTATATAGTACGCGAAAAGCAGTAGGCGAGGCGAGTAGTATGTCCGAATACATAGTATTCGAAAAACAGTATGCGAAAAGTACCCGGATGACCTACTACTTCCGGTTAGATTTTGCAGTGTGCATACGATGGACGCTTTACTATCCCATGATGCCCCGGACGAGAGCCGTTTCCCAATGTCAAGGAAGGATCCTCGGAAGCTAGAATTTCGAGGATGCTACGTCATCGACGTCCGTCGAAGGACTGTTCCAATGTCGAGGATCCTCGAAATTTCAGCCAAGGACTGAGTCCTTCGTTCGAGAAATATCCCATATACAGGAACGGATGCAAATTTGTATCCTTCGCGCTCTTCACGCCCTGAAATCACCCACAATCCTATGCGCGCAGCACCGAAAGCACACCTGTCCATCACGCAATGACGTAATGACGTGCACTTGCTAGCCTGTTCCATTTAACGTGTTCTCCGAATGCTTAAAAGGAGCCTCGCCTAGCCTCTGAAGGAAGTGACTTGTAAGGATTAGTCCTGGCAAGGAAGTATCCTTGACATTGAGAAACGGCTGAGGAGTTATCCAACGAAGAAGAAGAGGCACGCCGCTGTTTTCGCGCTGAAATGACACGACGTGATGACGACGTATGTCACGTGATGTAACAACATGGCGGATGTAGTACGTCCGAATCTCATTCATACTACCAGGATTCATACTATACAGTACCTACTGTTTTAACGCTAAGTAAGTAGGTACTTCATCTAATTCAGTACCTACTATACAGTATGCGGTTTCGGACGCAGCTAAAGTCACGGGTGTTTGGAAATACACCACCAGTGTTGGGGAAAGTTACTTTTAAAAGTAATGCATTACAATATTAAGTTACTCCCTAAAAAAGTAACTAATTGCGTTACTTAGTAAATATGTTACTTTTGCGTTACTTTTTCTTACTTGGCTGAGGCTTGATCTTTTTCAGGCCTTGCAGGTGTTTTTTATGATCGCAAAAATGTCAATCTCCGTTTCTGACTCAAACTGTTCCCACTCAGGCGCACAGAGTGCGTAATTCTATGTTAATATGTTCAGTTTAATTCAGTACATTATTTTATTTTTAAATTGATTTAAAGGAATAGTCTACTCATTTTCAATATTAAAATATGTTATTACCTTAACTAAGAATTGTTGATACATCCCTCTATCATCTGTGTGCGTGCACGTAAGCGCTGGAGCACGCTGCGACGCTTCGATAGCATTTAGCTTAGCCCCATTCATTCAATGGTACCATTTAGAGATAAAGTTAGAAGTGACCAAACACATCAACGTTTTTCCTATTTAAGACGAGTAGTTATACGAGCAAGTTTGGTGGTACAAAATAAAACGTAGCGCTTTTCTAAGCAGATTTAAAAGAGGAGCTACATTTTATGGCGTAATAGCACTTTTGGGAGTACTTTACCCATTATGAGAGGGAGAAGGGGAGCGGACTTTTCAGGCGAGTCGAAGTACTCCCAAAAGTGCTATTACGCCATAAAATATAGTTCCTCTTTTAAATCCGCTTAGAAAAGCGCTACGTTTTATTTTGTACCACCAAACTTGGTCGTATAACTACTCGTTTAAAATAGGAAAAACGTTGATGTGTTTGGTCACTTCTAACTTTATCTCTAAATGGTACCATTGAATGAATGGGGCTAAGCTAAATGCTATCGAAGCGTCGCAGCGTGCTCCAGCGCTTACGTGCACGCACACAGATGATAGAGGGATGTATCAACAATTCTTAGTTATAAATATGTATTTATATGCATTTTTTAAAAATGTAACTCAAATATTAATGTGTACATTTTATAAAGTAATGCGTTACTTTACTCGTTACTTCAGAAAAGTACTATTATTACGTAATCCGCGTTACTTGTAATGCGTTACCCCCAACACTGTACACCAGTAAGTAAAAACTTTTTTACATAATTATAACTTGCAGTGGAAAGTTTATTGCACCATAAAATTTGTGTAAAATGATTGATAAGTTTATGTAAATAAAAGGGTGTGTATATTTGCATTTTAGAGGTAAAACCACAAATTAAATCTAAATGCACATCAGTTTGCACAGGACGTAATTGCAGGGTCGCTGTGAATCTGTTAATTATCCGTTATCAAGCAGGTCTTTGTGTAATGCAAATCTTAACTTGTGTTACAGGTTCTTTCACCATTGGCTTTGGCTGAGATGTAGGTACGCCAGATAGCAGGTGTTTGCAAAGGTGTTGAAACATTCAAAAATTCACACGTAGGCATATGTCTCTAAACAAATTGTGGGACTGTTGGACTTTTAAAGGTATGTTTAAAATAAACTGAATTTTTGAGTTTCCCTAAGTACGCAAAAATGTCATTTTTCATTTCAACTGATTGTTGGGTAGAATATAAACAAACACAACCACTGGGTTTATTTAAACCTACACTGTAAAAAAATGGTCAAATATTAATCCTATAGGTGTCAGTGGGACAGTACCCTTTCAAAAACTACACTTTTGTATCTAAAGAGTTTATATTAGTACCTCAAAGCTACTTATTGGTACCAAATTATATATAAATTCCTCTCTTAGAAAAAGGGTACATGAAGGTACAAAGGTTGTCACTGGGGCAGTACCTACATGTACACTTTTGTGTGTTCCTAAAATGTGCATATTGGTACCTTTAAGTTACACATACTAGTACCTCAAAGATTTATATCTGTACCTAAATGGTACATATATTTGGACCTTTTTAAAAGTTACCGTCCCACTGAAAATAAGGTACCTTTTTTAGGAGCTTTTTAAAGGGTACTGTCTCAATGACAGCCTGGGATAATTTTTTTTACCTTTTTTGACGGTGCATTTTAAGTTTTTTATTATTGCTTTTTTATTGATGTATTATTGATTTTTATCCCATGGTTGGATGAAATATGGACATTTTCTAGGTTCATTTAACCTAGCTGTTAGGTTTGTCTATAAAATGTCTAGGTTATTTTTGACTCATGTTTGGTTAAATATTGGACAGAACACACCACTGGGTTGAAATTTACCCAATGCTGGGTTGTTTTAACCCAATGCTGGGTTGTTTTAACCCAACTGCTGGGTTATTATTAACCCATGGTTGCATAACAGCGGCCCAGCGTTGGGTAGTTTTTAACCTATCATGTGTTCTTCTGTCCAATATTTACCTATTGGGGGTCAAGAGTGACCCAGCGATTTTTAGAGTGTTTATTATCTATTTTATACCCAACAATATGTAATATTACTGTCTATCATTAAAAAAATAAATGTTATTTCATTAAAACATTAATTATATTAATGGAAACCTTGGGGTGCACATACTTAATGTAATTTTAAATCAAAATGTTTATTTTAAAATATTTATTCCTTTTTTGTTAAAGGGGTCATTTCACAAGACTTTTAAAAGATGTAAAATAAATCTTTGGTGTCCCCAGACTAGGGTTAGAATGCGTGCCATTCTTCCCGGACGCGTCCTGGCCGGGATGTCGGTGCGTCTTCCGGAAGTTGTGTTTGTTGACCGCATACGCCATTCAGTTAAAAACATAAGACATACAATCGTAGTTTCATTCTTACCTTAAAATGTAATGGTTGCTTTTATTTAATAATAATAATACTCCTCTATGACGTAGGCGGTCGACAGGTGCGACTTCCGGAGGACGCACCCGGGATCCTGGCCGGGACGCGTTCGAGAACAATGGCACGTATGGTCACCCCAGACTACATATGTGAAGTTCTAGCTCCAAATACCCCACAGATAATTTATTATAACATGATAAAATTGCCATTTTGTAGGTGTGAGAAAAAAATTGCTGTTTTGGGTGTGTCCTTTTAAATGCAAATGAGTTGATCTCTGCACTAAATGGCAGTGCCGTGGTTGGATGGTGCAGATTAAGGGGCGGAATTATCCCCTTCTGACATCACACATGGAGCCAAATTTCAATGACCTATTTTTTCACATGCTTGCGGAGAATCGTTTACCAAAAATAAGTTACTGGGTTGATCTTTTTCACATTTACTAGGTTGATAGAAGCACTGGAGACCCAATAATAGCACTTAAACATGGAAAAAGTCAGATTTTCATGATATGTCCCCTTTAAATAATTTGGTAACGCTTTCCAATACAGTTGTATTTGTTAACATTGGTTAATGCATTAGCTAACATCAACTAACAATGAACAATACTTCTACAATATCTGTTATTTTTAGATAATTTCAGCGTTACTAATACATTTTTATATTGGCATTAACTAACATTAACGAAGATTAATATTGGAGGTTTAAATCTGGATAAGAGTAACATATCCTGTGCTAATATCCAGTGCCATTCTAAATATCATCCAGTCCAAAATGGTAACATATGTAGACATCCATTGCACACAGCTTAGCACTAAATGTGTCTTATGTCTTTCTCTTACCCCTAAATAATTTCCCAGTTCCTCTGTCAGCAGTTCCCTTAGTTCTCCCCGACTCAGCGTGTATTTGTCTCCTTCCTTTCCAGAATACTTATGAAAGGTCTTGATCAGCATCTGCATCGCGCTTTCCAAGTTGGAGCTGGGCTCTTTGGACATGCTGTGAGGTGATTCAAAAAAGGTCAAAGGTTAGACGCAACGAGATGGCGCGCCCCTCGCTAGACCCAGCTGCATGTACGGTCACATGACTAGCGTGGGCGGAGCTTTAGCTCAATTAATTCTGGCACAAACATAGGATTGGGTAAATAAGAATCGAGAGAATGGTGTGCAAATGTGTCAAATATTCTCTCAGTCATTAACTTAAATTAGGTTGATTTTAGGGGTGGGGGGGTTTCATTCCAAAAGCAACATTCTTACATATCACACTTTGACCGTGGCATCTTGGATCTTCTCTCTCCAGGTTCAGCAAACTACTGTGCATGTATAAAAACAGACAGAGTCATTGATGATTGCAGTGAAAGAAGAGGAAGACTTTGGAGATGAAGGCTCTACTACCTGCTTGGGCGCTAAACGGTGCAACTGTGTAAGTGTCGCTTTTCTTGCTTTAGTTTTACTGGACGGCACTTGTATATAGATTACTTTATATTTGGCACTTTGGAGAGAAACACACACATTTAGATTGTCAACAATCCAGCCAGTGTTTGAATTGATACGATGGCCTTCGACATTAGAAGCATCATCCAACTTTTTAGATTGATTCCCTGCTCACAGCTAAACCATCTACCTGTTGATCATGTAACAGCGGCCTCATCTCACAGGATACCACAAGTGAAACATTAAACTGTCAAAATGAAGATAAAACTACGGGCAAGTTCCCCAGAGAAAAGTATTGCGAGTAATCCGAGACTCATGCATGATGAAACGCATACATATATGCACAAACCTGAAATTATGCCAAAAAAAAGTTCAATTTTAAGTGTAGAGGTCAAAGTTAAGTGAAAGAAATTTTACTTCGGCTTGGATTTCTGCAGCACATGTATACTGAATCAGAATAATATGAATGAATGAAGGTATTGGGGCCAGGGTACTGTTTCCTTCAAGTAGTTATTTGTAGTACTACACCAACTAATTTAACTAATTAGTGAACATAAGAGTAGCTCAAATGGTGAAATTGAGATCGAATACCTGTATGACTGGCCCTCAAGTTACTAAAACCACTGAACAACATTACATAATGGACTCGAACTACAAAACACAGGTTTAAGGTATAGCAATGAAAAGCTTTCATCGGATGGGTATTAGAAAAATAGCAGTTTTAGAAAACACAGGCACTTGAAAATAATCTATGAACAAACACAAAAACAAATGTGTAAAATTATGGCACATATTCTTGAAGAAGACAGAAGAAATCAATTCACATTGACAGAACAGAAACTCACAACAAACAAACAAACAAACAAGACGAGATAAGTAACATAATACCAAGTGACTTAGTGACAGTGAGAAAACTGACCACCCTTTGACGTACAAAGGAGTGATAAATAAGCACTACAAATGCTTTTTATTGTAATAATAACCCATTGGGTGATGTAGGCCCAATGAGGTCAATAGGAAACCTATTACTCAAATTCAGATGCACCTACATCATTCAAGATTGGTGAGGACCAGTGGCCGCTCGGGACTGCTCATCCGAGGGGTGCTAATTCAAAATAAGTGTTCGGAGTGTCACGTGTGTTGCTTGCGTTTTCAAAATATCTGTTTGTTGCATCATGTAAACCATATGCATCACGTTGTCAAAACCGTTTATGATAAAAGAGACGCTCACGTTCATAAAATACACGCAAAACACTCACTTAACACCAAACTCTGATTATGCATGAGATTATGCGAGCATCCGGCAAACACGAGCGTCTCCTTTATCATAAATCTTTTAGACGCATCTGACAAGACTCGATGCGCACAACACATATTTTGAAAAAGGAACCACACACATGACGGGCTACATACGTGTTGTGACAAACTTCGCATCAAGCGCCCTCGCAAAAAAGACGTCACCGGCCGCCACTGGTGAGGACCAAATATATTATATTAAATAGGACGACCACTAATCTGAATTTTGGGGTAGGCTGTGTCTTCCTCAATAAATGTGTTTACATGCACCGAATAAGCAGATAACTTTTAAAAATATGCTTATTATAGAAACCGGTTTTTATCCGTTTACTTGCAAATCAATAAACCGGCTATGCAGAAAACTGCGTTTACAAGGGATTTGGAGATTTGTCAGGTTTCTCACAGGCATTGACGTCACCTACGTCTAGTCATTCAAAAAGCCGGCGGGAAGTCTGTCTCAAGCTATACTGTTGTATCTCTTTTCATGTATGCAGAACCTGTAACATGAGCTTTTTATTTCGCAGTTTCGAGTCGAGAGCAGACTTTTATGCGCTATTTTCCGTTTGTGACGTTTATCTTTTACACGCGGAGACATGCATGCGTACATGAACAAAATTGCAAGAAAGCCAGTTAAGATGTTTACCCACAAAATCGGTGTACTGAGAAAAAATGACCCGTGCTGATGTTGCTTAAGCCATTTATAGGCTTTACTATAAAAAACCTTTTATGCATTTACATGATGTTATCAGTATAACCATAATTGTGAACGCACTCAATATCTATGGTGGTCATGGACCTGGTCCAATAATTGCGTTCCTGTATAGCTCAGTGATAGAGCATTGCATTAGCAGCGCAAAAGGTCATGGGTTCGAACCCAGCGAACACACATGCTGATAAAATATGTAGGCTATACATTTACATTTACATTTATTCATTTAGCCTACACTTTTATCCAAAGCGACTTACAATTGCTATATATGTCAGAGGTCAACGCCTCTGGAGCAACTAGGAGTTAAGTGTCTTGCTCATGAACACAATGGTGTGTCACAGTGGATTCGAACCCGGGTCTCTCACACCAAGGCAGGTGTCTTATCCACTGCGCCATCACCACCACTTTGTAAGTCACTTTGGATGAAAGTAATGTCAATGAATACACCTGATATTCATCAGCACAGTAACATTTGAAAGCTAAAAACAAATACGTACCAGGAATTTGACTCATTTTTAAAGTCAAGATTTAAAAATTTTACATTTCTTTATGCAGCATCCATTTTTATAGTTTAGTTCACCTATCAAGGCTACCAAAAGGCTTCCAGAATAGGCCTACATACAGTTATTTGAAGATGACTAAAGAAAGCAATCAGTCGATAGTCCAATCCAGAAGAGCATTCATAAGCTTCATACTCAAAAGAGAAAGGAAAGGCTCTCATCCGAGCTGTCTGTCTTACCTGAATACCTATGGAGAGCTTCCTTTGTAAGTGATGAAGTGCTGGAGATAGTGATAGACAGCCAGAGAGCCGAGAAACATATGAGGAGCGGGAGAAAACCTCCGGGGTTTAAATATCACTCACTCCCCCTCCTTCTTTAGGAGCATCTCCCATCTTCAGTTTCTGCTGTCCAACCCTTCACCCCTCCTTTACTCATCTGCCAGTATAAGGAGGGCCATTTGACCCTGTCATGCCAGTTAACTCAAGACAACAAGACTCTATGGGCCAGTGGAGTTTGCATTACAGTCCTTTATTGTTGAGCAGTTAGAGATGGTCAATCACACAGCATAGGAAATAAAGCCAGCGTATTGAGCGGATATGTACAGTTAATGAAATGCATTAGTTGAATAAACTAGAGATGTCACCCTGCCTGGGCTGTAAACTGTACTGCTGTTAGATTGAAAAAAAAAAGGTTATTGTGTTTTTCTTATGCTTTATTTTTTATTTGTGCACACGTTACCAACTTAGAGGTTAAAGCTAACATGCGTATATGAAATAACATACATATGGGTATATGATATATATATATGTTTACAAGAAATACTTCTTTATTATACTTCTATGCATTTTCATAAACACCACAGGACTATTTAAAATAAACTAGTAAGGCCAAAAAGATAAAATAGTGAGATTATAGTGGTGGGAAATTAGATTATGATAAAAAATAAAAACCAAAAACTATGGTTTAACTATGGTAACTACAAATTAACCATGGTTTTGCTACAGTAACCACTGATGTTTAATGATGGAGCGATCAAAAATAAAATTGAATCCTTGGGTACTACACTTTAACTATAATAAAACCATGGTTAATTTTCATAAAAGCTCTTTATATAACATTTTAACTCTAGAAATTGAATTAAAAGGCCATATTATGTGCATACTAGTGCATTCCACATGAAAAAATACTGTAGTATACTTTAGTATTTACTACAGTAAACCATTCAATTATAGTAGGCTATACTGTAGTATGTTGTCAATGTATACTACAGTATTATAAGGCATTAACCTTTAACATGTACTATGGTAAGGTTTAAAACACTATAGTAACGTTCACTTTAGTTTATTATCGTATACTACAGTATTTATTTCATGTGGGATGTGAGCAATGGCGTTTTCCACATCACAACATATAGCTAAGACATGTAGCATACATCACACCTGCGTGTTCAGAGATGTTAGCAGGATGTTTGTAACAGGCTATCGTGTTTCTGATAGCGTTATGATGCTAAGTATAGTTGAAGCATGCATTACCCGGCGTGACGTTTGTGTAGTCAGACACGCCAAAGCAAACAAGGCCGTAACGGCGGCGGTTTTACATGGCCGGGATATACATGATAGCATGAGCTAAATGAGACCTCATTAGCATGCTCTGAATGAGTGCATTTTAGGCAGCGTAGGATTTCACACTGATGTAGGCTATACATATCTCTATAATGCATAATGGATTATCTAAAATGTATTATGTAAACTGTTAGGCCGTACAGAGATACCTAATGGATACACGGTGAAAGTACAGAAAGGCTTTGTTTGTGAATTCGTGTTTAGTCCAGTATTTGGATTCGTTCACGTTATGGCTTTCATGACACGATGATAGGAAAAAGTCACGTCTCCGCCACATATCAAAATTCATTGAATCATTGATAATCGGTGAAGAATTCAAGGAACGCTAAGATAAGGTTGCCCGTTAGATCTGCATTGCACAGTCGCCTAGAACAAGTGTTTAGATGATACATGATGATATACAAATTGATATGCCTAATATAAAATTGTAGCTACATACAAATGATACAAAAATATATTAGTGGTCTTTTTTTTTTAGATTCTCTCGCACCGCTAACCTCCCCTTCCCGCTTTAATAAGTCCGTCTCTAAGCTCTAAATTAGCAAAGATTATATTTTTGCAAAGCGATCATGTGTGTTAGATGTGAAAGCGCAAATATAATTTAATATTTAAAATGTTTTTGTTGTGCCTCTTATCTTATTTGAGGGTCCTACGTTACCAATATGATACTTTGAGTTTACTTGGGGCTCCCACGGGGCCACGAGGGTCCCCGGTGTAGATTCCATCTCAAAGGCTTTTAATTATTAAGTGCCAGCCATCATAAGTACACTAAGCATCTGATATGTTTAGCTCTTAAAGCAAATTAATAGGACATAAATTTAAACGGTAAGCATGTCAAATCGCTTTGTTGTTGGATAAAAACAGCTGCTAAATGCATAAATGTCATGTAAGCATGTGAAAGACTACAATAAGGCAGAGACAGATAATGGAGGGTGTATGATAGCGTTAGATACCAAAGCCAGAATGTTAAAGCATGCCATAAAACTACATTATTTAAAACAAAATTGCTTTATTCTCATGCAAATTTGGCAGAAATGTGAACAACAAAGCATTCGGACTTAAGTCAGCGTTCCCATCCTTTATGAAAATTAACCATAGTTTTACTGTGCTATTTGCGGTGTAACCGCAAATTTACCATCGTCCCAATACAGTACCCATTGCTCGGCCATGATGTCTGTAGTAAAACAATGGTTAAATTTCACAAGGGATTTGCGCCACAACGCAAGCCCTGCACTTAATTTGGTGATATTTGGAAAAATGCCACTTCATAAAAACAAAAAAATAAAATAAAAACAGGCTCATAGGGATTTTTAAATTACTGCAACACTAGGAAAAACAAATGTACGTCTAGCACCGGAGTCAACTGAGTAACCCTGTCATTAGAAAGTGGCACAAGCGAGCAGTAAACAATAGCAGAGGAACACAATACACAACTCTGCCGTACAAATTCTTCCTTGTCTTCATTCACGGTGGCTTTATAAAGATATTGAAGAGGGAAGACAGTGGTTGCAGTACCCTTACAACAACTCTGGCTCATATATAAAGATATTGACATTAGTTATTGCAGCCCTCTGATCATAGCTCCCATTGGGCACACAATCGATAAAAAAAATGAATCACAGGTATGGAGTGTTATTGAAATCAGAGATTAGTAATATCGAAAACTTTGCAGGAACAATTTGTAGCGTGTTGGCCGGGTTTCTTGTGTGTGTTTAAAAGATCACAATAAGGAAAATGACAAAAGTAAAACAAACACAAAAACTTAAGATTTGCAAATCTCATCTTCCTCGATCTCCTACGAGGCTTCCTCGGGTTTATTTTGCTCTTCAGCTTGCTTCTCTGCCGGTTGGACCTCGTCCTGCTCTGCCTTCTCTTCCTCCGGCTTCTCTTCCTCCGGCTTCTCCTCCTCTGCCGCCGCCTCTTCGACCGCCGGCTCCTCCTTCGCTGCTTGTGGTTCTGCCTGTGGTTCTACTTTCGGTTCTTCCTTCGGTTCTGCCTGCTGTGGCTCTGCGTTCGCTGCGGCCGTTTCCTGGGCTGAACTTTCAGCTTGCGATTCGTTTTCCCTACAACGCTGAGTGCTGACCGACTCCGCCAAGTAGCCGATCAGAGTCATGTACTCTTGGAAGCTGACCTTGCCATCCTGGTTGTTGTCAAGATCTTTACGCATGTTTTTCACTGCTTCATTGTCTTCTGTGCCCTAAACACAAAGTTGTTCGGATGGTTAGTATTGAAGCAAACTTGAGTAAGTGTTGATGGTTACTTTAAATTTAACTCATTCCCCGCCAGCCTTTTTTTTTTTTAAGTTGCCCGCCAGTATTTTTGTGATTTTCATAGAAGTTAAATTAATTAAAAATTAAATAAAACAAAATAAAAATAAAATTTTAAATATATAAACATACAAATATATCAAATGAAAGAACAGACCCTCTGCTTTCAAACAAACAAACAAAACGGGAAATAAACTTTTCGTCCTATCTTTATTTTTTCTCTGTTTATAAACTCTTAAATATGGGTTATTTTTCAAAAATACAAAATGTTTAGCAAAAAGCTCAAATAATTGCATTTTTATGAAAGAATTTTGTTAGAGATCAGATTCAGAATGATTATCAAAACATACACGTAGTGTAAAATTAATAAATATTTTTTGCGTCAGTTTTTTTATATTTTGGGTAAGAGATTACTATTAAAACTCATCAGAAACACGTTATCTTCAGGCAAATGTTTTCACTTAATTGACAAGATAACTCGTCAATGGCTGAGAATGAGTTAAATGACATGGATTGAGCAATGGTGATGCAGTTATAAAATGATATAGACAAAATTAGATTTTTAGCTATTTTTACAATTTTTATAAAAAAAAAACTTACAGTTAGGAACTAAATCATTTAATAGATAAAAGACTGACTGTAAAAATATTTTGACAGTTAATAAAAATGTCCTTAATGTAGAAACAACCAAGTATTATCCAACGCATTCTCATTGCAATTTGTACGTATTTTACGAGTGGCTAATTCGTATTCATTCGTACAACCAAAATCGTATGTTTTTGTACGATTTTCTTTCACCCCTGTGACATTAGGGTCAGAAGTGGGGTTTAATTATTTTTTTACAATAATTGTATCGTGTTTTGTGTACGATTCACTTCGTACAAATTAATATTAATTACTGTGTGTGCACACCCCCAGCGACTTTTTCGGTGTGTCACTAGTATCTTTCAATGAGGTTGTTAGGATACGTTCCTAATTCTGGTTGTCCTAATAACAACTTTAATCAAATGAGCAACTGTCCTCTCATTAAATGACGAAAGACGGATAACTCCACAGCTTCACTCTCATTGGTTGTTGCTCGTCGTGTATCATTTGCTTAATGAATTGAAACAAAGTCCTTTTAAGGAAGTCGCTTCACTGCAGCGCCATATTTGCAATGTCTCCATGGACAAAACCAACAAGAACCGTTAAGTCTGCGCATTTGCAAAGTCCCCCTTCCAGAGGATTGCATTCTGTAACGGTTGGTGATTGGTCTTTTTTAAAAAGTTGTTTTTTTATATTTTAAACAGTGAGGTTAGGAGAGGAGAGAGGGTATGGGATCGGCAAATGACCACGAGCCGGGAATCGAACTCGTGTCGCCGAAAGTGCGAAAGCACCACATGTCGGAGCACTGCCCACTACACCATCGGCTCTGACGATTGGTCTTTTTTTACTGGGAGGCGAGACAAGAGCGGCCATTCTGACTTTTTCGATCTCCACCAGTCATATCAATACCAGTGACGCATCCTGTTAATATTAAATATCTTTCACTGAGCTCTAGCTGCCTGGACACGCCCACTTTCTTTCGTTCGTGACGCTGGAAAGCGGCAAGCAGCCGTTGCCGACCGTATGGGCATGTCCAGCGATGTGAGAAAGTTAAGAAAAGTTTAACTTTATGCAACTGATGAGCGAATTTCGGGAGCGACTACCAATGGGAGCAAAGCAGTGGAGTTCACGTCATCCTTCTCTCGTCAGTTACTGGAGTGGATGGTACTCGTTTGTTTATGACAAGCAGATTTAGAAACGCCTCACGCACCATTCAGACAGCCAACGACAAGCAGTAGCAGAGCGACGCGATCTCATTCATTTCAATGGAAACCTGGCGACTTCCGGCGACACGAGCGAAAGTGACCGTTGGCGACCGTATGGGCGTGGCCATAAGACAATCAACATAAGAAAACACAATCAACATAAGAAAAATCTGCATTACACTGTCGGCGCTGTAATAAATGCAAGGCACCACAGGAGGAGGCGGTCGCTTCGTGATGGGGGGCACATATTAAAATAAGTAAAATGTCAATACAAAGTCATCGCTGTGTGTCGCCCATCTCTTTCAATGAGGCGTTTCTAAATCTGCTTGTCATACACAAAAATGAGTACCATCCACGCCAATAACTGACGAGAGAAGGATGACATGAACTCCACTGCTTCGTTCTCATTGGTAGTCGCTCCCGAAATTCGATCGACATTTGCATAAAGTTAAACTTTTCTTAACTTTCTTGCATCGCTGGACACGCCTATACGGTCGCCAACGGTCACTTTCGCGCGTGTCGCCGAAGTCGCCTGGTTTCCATTGAAATGAATGAGATCGCGTCACTCTGCCATTGCTAGTCACTGGCGGTGTCCACGCAGCTTTAGCCAACTCGTAAAATACATACGAATTCCTGTGAGATCAGGCTGTATTATCTTGCACCAAAACAAATTTGTAGCTTCTTGGTCTGGTTACCATTTTAATCGTAATTGCTGTCAAATATGCTATAAAAAAATTTTAGATTCATAAATATGAACAGAGCTCCTAACCACTAGAATGTTCTTCAGTTGATTCTTCACAAGACTCTGAAACTCTTTCGCTCCAAGGTTTTCTTTTCCCTTGGCCGACTTCAGAAAGACCCCAACTACTGTTTTAATAGCTGCCTCCATTTTTCCTTTCGCTCTAGAAAAGAAAGAACAGCATTAGTTCACTAAAATAATACATTCAGAAACATAAGTGTATGGAAAATGATAGTTGCAACATTAGATTTTGTATTATGGTGGAAAATAAGACCGCTTTATATGGCTTTGGTCCTTCTATCAGAGCAAACATATGCGTTTTTATCACCAAATCTGACTTTTAGATAATTTTTTTAAATCCCTTACAGTATAAGCAATAGTAATACTGATCCTTGCCTTAGCAGGTGCCACTAATTCATTTGGAAGAAACGAGTGATTAGATGGTTGGTGACACTTTTAGCGAGGTACAGCCAACACCCCGTCAAGTCCATTTACTAAGTACACCGTACCTGAAAGTGTACTAGAGGATGGAGAATGGAAATCTTTGGGGTTTGAACTGACAGTTGATTGCTGATAAGGAACGAAAGAAGAAAGAGGCAAGTCGCCAGTGACTGTCCTAATCTTCGATAGGTCATCTGATCCCCTGATGACCGAACCACAGAGCGGCTTCACGTTTCTCAACTGCTCAAAGACATCTCTTCCTCCATCTCCCTTTTTCTTTCTTCACTAACTTTTCTTCGCTCACACAGAAATGCATTTACTTTCTCTTGCATTCCACCTCGCAATCTTTCACCGATTGGTCAGAGGCTCGATGGAAATGCTGATAGCCAATCGCCTTGCAAATCACAGAATGGTCGGCATTATTTAAATTCTTTGAAGAGGTGCATAAGGTCATCGCTCAACTATGTTTGGCATGAAGAGGATTTTTCAAAATAGGTAACTGGTAGCGCATTGCGTTAGCAGTGCAAAAGGTCATGTGTTCGATTCCTAAGGTACACAAATACTGAATGCTCGTAAGTCACTTTGGATAAAAGCATCCGCCAAATGAGTCATTTCCGATTCATGTTGTCAATTTACAGCACCCTGTTGTTGTTACATCCAACAGTACACTAATACATCCAAGCAAACAATGCTCTTCAATTTGGCTTTGATGCACACACACAAAAATTTCATTGATAAAATCTTGAATAATAAACCTGACTGTCCCACAAAGATAAACACTTGAAATCCTTTGAATTCCAGTCGTTTCTCATCACGCATGTCATTCACAGAAATTTCTCCTCGCTAATTAAGTGAGACTGTGAACCTTATCATTTGCATAGTGTTGAAAACAAAGACGTACTGTAAAGAACCGGTGAGTGACATCCAGTGGACGCCGATAAGCCTCTGGCTGGTTATTGTGGGTCAAATCTGTGTAGGTATGTTGTCACCCGAGACGCCTTCTAATGCCGCCGAATTAGCTGATGCACATACGCAGCTCTTATCACCAATGATAACTGCGTCTACAGGTAGTAAGCAGTTAAGAAACATGGCCATTAGCTTAATTTAATGGCAGAGAATGAGATACAGAGATGACGCAGGAGAGCCATAATAAAGTGTCTGGTTTCATTGGCTGTGCAAGCGTGAGATGGTTCCTTACATTTGTACAATAAACCGCAGGTGGAATGGTGCAGTAAATAGTTTCTTACTTCCTTTACACACAGACACTTGACGTTGACGATGGCACAATTTAAGTGTATACTTCATACTGGCTGCCTAAAGTACACCCTACACTGTCAAAAAACGGTGCCTAGCTGTCACAAGGGTTGGTTCCCAATATATAACAAGTACACCTTTGTACATAAAGAGTTCATATTAATACCCATAGGTACATATTGCTACCAAAATGTGCATATTAGTACATCAAAGGTACATATTGGTATTTGGTACCAACTAGGGATGCACCGAATCAAGGATTCGGATTCGGCCGAATACTGGGTTTGTTGACGGTGTTCAGGTTCGGCCGAATCCTACCCAGTCTCCTGAGGATGCGCACAAATAGCACGAAGTGCAAAACTCGCGCAACACATACGCCAAACTCCACCCCGGCGGGCACACGACACGCAAGTCCTTCCCATCCACCCAAACGGAGCATCAAAATGGTAAAAATAGCAAAAAAATTGAGAAACCAATAAATAAAACAACAAAAAAGATGCACCGTTTAAGTGAATGGGAAGGACCCGCGCATCACCCGCACGCCAAAGTGGAATTTGGCGTATGTACTGCACGAGTTCCACACCTCGTGCCATCCACATGCATTCCCAGGAGACTGGGCTGGTTGAATCTTAGATTTTTTTTCCACCGAACCGAACCCTACAGTAGGCTTGCGCTACGCTGGTCGACGTCACGCGGCCATTGATTACACACATCGGGTACTGACGTGGAGATAAGCATTTTTTTTTTTTGGTGAGCCTTCACATTTCGTGGACGCACCTGGAAAAACTACCTAATAATGTTGCCTATCCTTTTTTTTTACAGTTAAAATCAAATAAAATGAAAAATACACTGCTGTGGATGTTGTTTACTTCATTAATGCGTTTTACTGTGTTAATGGAATAAGGATGCGAGTAGGATTCGGTATTCGGTTTCGGAATCTTAAACAGTGGATTCGGTATTCGGCCGAACCCAAAAAATCTGGATTCGGTGCATCCCTAGTACCAACTGGATACATATTAAGACCTTTTTAAAGGGTAGGGACCTACTTATATACTAAAACGTGTTCCCGTAGCTCACTTGCGTGGGTCATGGGTTCCTGGGTACACACATATTGATTAAAAGTATAACTTGAACACACTGTAAGTCGCTTTGGATAAAAGCGTCTAAAATTGCATGAAATGTAAATCATGTCTTTGGTTCTCATTTCTTTATGCAAAATTATAGTTTCTTTTATAGTTACATCATGTTTTTGTGAGGTTCTGTATAATTACAAATGTTGTCGTAAAGACTTCAGCCATAGTTGTATGCATCATAAAGATATATTATAGCCTGCTGTCTTTTAAACATGCATGATAATGTGTCTGTCTGGAGACTTAGACTCTTCCTTAACGCTTAACTGACTCACATGCCGTAAAACACAGCCCTACTGTACAATCTGGATACTGTTGGTCCTTATCCACCACAAGTGTGCCACAAGAGCAAAGGCCTTCTGCTTTGTTTTGAGTCAATACTGTGTTGTTGTCCCAATTTTGCGATCGCACCTTGTGGTTACAGTCATATTTCTGGTAACCTATAGGCACCCTTCACTGATCCTGTTGACTTTTTCAACCCTTGGTCTTGAACCCTATCCAGTGCCAGTCTTAAAGTCAGGTGAATTATTAATGCTCTTGGCCCCTGACCCGGCAACTTCGCACGTGCTACCCAAGACAGTCTCGAGGTTTAACCCAAAACTCCTTCAGACAGACAGCACGTGAGCGGGCCGCTCATGTTTGTTAACAATAAGTAATGAAGCAGGATCTTCCATTACTTAAGTGACTCTCCATAACAGACATGACCTGTTTTGTTTCTGGAATAACCTAGCTGAAAAATACAGTAGCCTATTGTGAAATATCACATTAAAACTATTAAAAGTGTGTTTTGGACATTCTTCCATTATGGTTCCTATCCAGCAACGTGAATTAATGGAGACCCACAATAATCTCTATTAAAACCAATACAATTCCTAAATCCATTAGCATTTTTGTGTTTATTCAGAAGGGAAATCCGTGCAAATAAACTTTGAAATAGATAAACGACACACAGGTGTATGGAGGTTAACACAGGTGATACTCTAGCGTTTCTCTTCAATGCGCAAAAGAGATTGATAGGTTTGCGTTTCCACGCGGGAGAACGTGATACGCGCGCGCCCTATCCGTTCGCGTGCCTTATAAAAAATTCACACAGGAACGAGTCTGCCAGTGCGTATAAAAAGACGTGGGTAACAGTCTCGATGTGGCTCTTATTTTCATCAGTCTGATGGATACAAAACAAGTAAGTTAACAGTCTGAAGTCTGACTCAAGTAATAAAACCGTTGTGACTGGAGGCCATATATTAGACTTCATGTAAAGTTGACACAGGAGACATTTTGATAAAACTGCTTCTACTAAGTTACTAATACCACTTTAAGTATATAAAAACGTAATATAATATAATATTATTTGTATATAAATATACAAATATAAATAGGCTATATATCATAATTCCCAGAATAAAACTACTATTAGTATCCAAATTTTTTATAGATGATAAAATTATATTTTTATATATATTATACATATAAAATGTAATATAAATATTTCTTACAAAAAACTTTTTTAAATATTAAATACATTTTGTTGTAGTACACGTAAACTATAATAAAAAAAGTATTTAATATTTATAAAAATATTTTATAGAAGAACACATTTATATTACATTTATATGAATAGCTATAAACTTGTACTGCGAATATCATGGTTAAACAATGTTACTGTACTGAGGCAATGTTAAATCTGTGGTTACTGTTTTACCTCAAATACCATTACTCTGGTAAAACCATGGTTAATTTTCAAGTTCAAATATGTATTTGTGTCCTCATAAAAAAATGTCGCGATTAACAACAACGTATAACCATTAAAAGTGTATTTATTTTTAAGATGTAGCCTTAACGTACATTCATACTGTACAAACGAAACAGCGGCGCGCGCAAACGGCAGATCTGCGATCAGTTGGCGGATGATTATCGAAGGGTGTTCCTAAAACGTGGCGTTAACACTGCGCAAAATCTCTTCTAAGTTACAAACAACAAAGTTTCGTGTTCTTTAAACCAGTCGATAATGTGAAATAAAAGCTTTTCGGAGCACTTACCCTAAATTGAGGACAGCAGGGATTGACACTTCACGGTAGCTGCAGTAAAACCTCTTTTCCTTTCCCTTTTTACTCCCTTCGTCAAAAAACTTGTCAGACTCGAACCGCTGCCCGACTCTCTTCCGTGATTTTTTTTTTTGTTTTTTGCCCCTGACTCTCACAAAGGGCGTGCACCTGGAGGAGGGGAACTACTGGACGAACTTATATGGGACAGTAAAACAAACTTGAGTTTGAACTTTAGGTTTGGAAATGAAAAGTCTGTTGCTTTAAAGACATCACGATGAAGTGCAAATATGATGTCATGCCAGTGATCAAACTGGGAAAATGGCAGACGACGGAGCAGGTTTAGTTTTAATGCTTTAGTGGGAAGTACAACATTTTTTTAACCCTTACCTGTACAATGCATATGCATGATGCTTTAATGCATTTTGACAGTACGGTGCATTTTATTAATTTTTAAATTGTTTAAGAATTGAATGTACTTTAATAAAGCTTGAGATGGTGTATTAATATAAGCCTTGGGGAGACAGACTTATGAATCATAGCCCAGTAGCTGTGCTTTACTCATAATTATCTGCGAATGCCTTTGATTATGTGTTTGAAAAGAGCCACCGCCTTATATAAATTGGTTTGGTGTCAGTTGTGTGGACTATGGCCATGTCTGAGTCACACCTCGTATCTCTTTTATACTACTTAAGTATACCAAGTTACTACGAAGTTACAAAGTTCACCCTTGACTTGAATTATTATTACATTTAAGATTTTGCATCAAAAAGTCATATTTCAGGTTTATAGCATTGTATTTGCATTTACCCATTAGGCCGTGTGGTGCGGTTGATTCAATCAACAGTAGCTTTAGGGTCACCATGAAACCAGTAAAATGGTTAGGCTATAACCAAAATGATCTCTATACATCTCTCAATTATATTTCTTATGACTAAATGCATTAGAGTTTTTAAGCAAACTCTATTTGACTATATCAAGTAGGTTACATCATTTAAAGTTTCATAATTCATGTGTCATGTTAGTAAATTTGCCTTGACCTAATTCCATTTGCAAATAAGATCTAAATCTCCCTTATTATCTATTAAACCAACACCCTTCCCCAAAGGCACACCTTAAAGCGACGTTCTGGCAGCGTCTGCTTTTATATTGTGTGGGAGATCAAATATGTTAATAAGAACAAAGGGAACTGTGTATAGACGCTTCTCGCTGACTGCTGGCTGTATAACTGCTTTTGGACAGATCTAAGCCACTGTGCATAAGACAGGTGAGGGCCTGATGGTGGTGTTGGGTTACCATAAAATGTTGTTATTATTAAACCATATCCTCGAAATTACAGAGAGAGAAAGAGAGAGGCGGATATGTTTTTGGACAGAATTTTATGTGACATAGTCAATAAAGAGGCGGGGCAATATAACAATGGTTTCTTTATTTGGTATCATCCACCTGCACACACTGGTACCACCTGTGCCTTAACTAGGAAGATAAAATTTAACACAATTGTTTTCAAAGTAGACTACTATGTGTAGGTTCAAAAATGACGTTGCACGTTGGCTAAAAACCGCCATGCTTGTTTGCCAGATTCCCAATCAGCTGCCAGAATTCCAGGAACGTCAGCTCTCCATCATTATTGGCATCCAGTGAGCTCATGAGCTGGTCGACCACTGCTGGGTCAGATGCATTCTGTGAGGGAGACACACATGGACAGACATGTGTTTACACTTAAAATAACACTGCCACCATCTAGTGGTTGTTACTGGAACCGCGCATTCTTTTGTGCTGACCTATTAACATGGGAGGAGTTCCTGTTCTGCATGACCCAAACTGAATGGGCTCTGATGTGGCATTTTTTTTCCTTTGTCTCTAGCCTTGCTGATCTAGTTTGGATGTCAACATGCTGAAACTAAGCGTTTTTAAACATGCAAGTTTGAATCTGCAAAGCTCTGTAATCTTTGAGCTCTTTAAGCCAGGAATTAGGATAATAGGAGTGCATATCCCTGTTTCTCGGGTAAGGGCTCGAGGAATAACCACAACCATAAAGTTATATAGAGCTATAGGCTATATAGAGGAATAGAAAAAGTAATTATAACTTAAACTAAACCTAATTTATAACAATTTCCTGAATCACGGTTCACTGTATAAAAGCCAATTTGAGCTGTTCAAGGCATTTAATGTTAATAATCTATGTATTTCTTTTATTCAACGATCTTAATACGTTTAAAAAAAGAAAGATGTGGCAAAACGTCATCCTAAAAGTCCACATAAGGTATAAGCATTAAAGGGGACATTTCACAAGAATTTTTTTAGATGTCAAATAAATCTTTGTTTATTCGTTTAAGCTATTACACTGCAATAAATTATTTTCAAGAAAACATTTTCCCAGTATTTTTGTCTTGTTTTCAGCAAAAACATCAAAAAATTCTTAAATTAAGATGCTTTTTCTTGTGTAGTTTTTAGACCAAAAATATCAAATTTAGGTGATTTTGTGCATAAAACAAGCAAAAAAATCTGCCAATGGAAAAAATCTGAACATTTTTCTTAAACACTAAATTCAAGAAAAATTTGCTTACCCCATTGGCAGATTTTTTTTACTTGTTTTATGCACAAAATTTATATTTTTGGTCTAAAAACTAGACTTATTCTCTTGGGTCATTTTGCTCATCAAGAAAAAGCATATTAATATAAGAATTTTTTATATTTTTACTGAAAACAAGAAAAAAATATTAAGAAAATGTTTTCTTAAAAATCTTTTTTTTTTTTTTGCAGTGTATAACATGTTAAATTTGCCAATTTGTAAAAACTTACTCACTCACAGAAAAAAAATTCTTAGTATTTTTGTCTTGTTTTCAGTAAAAATATCTAAATATTCTTAAATTAAGATTCTTTTTTCTTGATAAGCAAAACGACCCAAGAAAATAAGTATAGTTTTTAGACAAAAAAATATCGAATTTAAGTGATTTTGTGCACAAAACAAGCAAAAAAAATCTGCCAATGGGGTAAAAAAAATCTTGAAAATTTGTCTTAAACACTAAATTCAAGAAAAAATTGCTCACCCCATTCCCATATTTGATTTTAAGCATAATAATTTAAGAATTTTTAGATACTTTTACTGAAAACAAGACAAAAATATTAAGATTTTTTTTCTCGTGAAATTCATTTTTTGCAGTGTGAGCAAGTGTGGGTGTGTCCTGTTAAATGCAAATGAGCTGATCACTGCACAAAATGGCAGTGCTGTGGTTGTTTAGATTAAAGGGCGGTATTATCCCCTTCTGACATCACAAGGAGAGACAAATTTCAATGAGCTATTTTTTCACATCCTTGCAAGAGTGGTTTACCAAAACTAAGTTACTGGGTTGATGTTTTTCACATTTTTTAGGTTGATAGAAGCACTGGGGACCCAATTATAGCACTTAAACATGGAAAAACTCTGATTTTCATGATATGTCCCTTTTAAATCCCAACAATGTAAAGGTCAGTGAAGCTGTAAACTCTTACAGCACCTGAGGTTCAGCCAAGATGCATCTTCTTACCAAGAACCATTTTGATTTGTTTACATGGTTCTGTGGAAATTAAAAACGTTGTTGATGTTACATTATAGGTTTTTTATGATTTGGTGTTTGGGTTCTTTTAAGCACCAGAACATAGGGCCCTAGATCATTTTGTTGAACTTTAGTAGGTTAGGCTTTGAAGTTGGAATATGAAGCTGCTATGAGCTACAAATGATTTTGATGCTAAGTATTGTAAGGCTGAACGTGACACTCATATTGGCTTACCTTTACAAGATTTGGGAGCTGGGATCCGAGCAAACTTTTAAACTCTTCTTTGCTCAGAGTAGTTGCAGAGCCGTCCTTTCCAGCATAGGTTTTGAACTGGGAAACCAGCACGTTAATGGCAGACTCCATGATTTTGAGTGAAAGATGGTTAGATGGCTAGAAAATGAAGAAGACAGGTTAGCAGGTAAAACTGGTTAGTGATAACCAAATCCAGACCCCAGAATCAAGTTTACAACTATAAAATACATATAATAAATAAAATACACTATAAAATGCAGTGTTCCCGTATCTCAATTGGTTAAGCATTGTGTTAATAAACATCTAAAAGGTCATGGGTTCATTTTCCAAGTAACACACATGCTGAAAGATATGTATTGAAGGCGCTATAATGCAATGAAAAATTGAGAATGTAGCGCTAAAATGAAATGTGACCATAGACTACAAAACCACTCATGAAGGTCAATTTTTCGAAATTGAGATTTACACATCATCATCTGAATAAGGCTTGCATTGATGTATGGTTTGTTAGGATAGGAAAATATTTGGTTGATCAAACTATTTGAAAATCTAATCTGAGGGTGACAAAAATATAAATATTGAGAAAATCACCTTTGAAGTTGTCCAAATACAGTAGCAACATATATTACTAATGATAAATACATTTTTCAGATATTTATAGGTAATTTACAAAATATCTGCATGCAACATAATCTTTACATGATATTCTAATGATTTTTGGCATTGAAAAATCTATAATTTTGACCCATACAATGCATTGTTGGCTATTGCTACAAATATACCCGTGCGACTTAAGACTGGTTTTCTGGTCCATGGTCACAAATACATTAAATAAATGAGCTAATATGGACTCACCTGATTCGAGGAGTGATGTACCGGTTCGAAGAGATGTGCTCTGTGAATGACCACATATCGGCCTTTATATTCATCATCTTACTGTCGACCTCAGCGGAAAACAAAAATCACACCCCCCTACCTGTCAGACTGTTCTTATCTCTGTTGTTTCCATAGTGAAGCTCAGACTATCTCACACACAAACACAGATAATAGACAACATATATATTTATCAATACAGAATACGTCAATACCTTATACACAGAGCACTTTAGAGTATTTATTTTGTTATTCAATATATTATTAAAAGCACTTATTTTTTTGTTTGTTTTTGACTATTTCAAAGCATAAGCTATTACAGGTGGGTTGAATACTATATACCCCTATCAGGTTTCCTAAATGTTTTCAATCCAAACATCTGTTTGTCAACCTAGGACATTTAATCTGATTACTCCATCAAAACTTACTCAGCATCAACTGACGTACTGGAATCATACAATGACCTTATTATCAACTAAAGATCCACTTTAGAGGTCAGTGAGTTTTTATCAAAATTTATTTAAAAAATGTGCAAACTGACTTTTGAATTTATTTGCAATAATTATGATGTAGCATGTCCTTATAAACACTAGAATTGATAATCAATTTTTTATTGTAAATTAATGCAATTATGCAATTTTCTTAATAATCATCAAAAATTGCACACATTGATACATTGTGACATTTGGTCTTTTATTACTTTTTTGAAATTGTATTAAAGTCATTTTACATTTTCTTTCAAATTAAATATCAAAGGACATTGTGCCATATGATCGTTTTACTTTAAATTATGAGTTCCATTAAATAACATTGTTCTTCGTATTTACAAACCAGACAAGAAAAAGCCAAAATTCGAATGGTACTCATTCCAAAACCTGCAACAAAACGCACATCTATAATCAAATCTAATTGATTCCTTACAATGCCTGATTTTTAAAGAGGCGCAGAGGAAAGAAAGAAATGTCCACATGAGCACAGTGCAAATAAAAAATGATTTTTCCACTTTCATTCAGTGTGGCGTTAGTGTTGAAACAAGAGCTGACCATTTATTTCACTACTACCAGCATTCATAGTGTTCACTAACAAAGGCACATAAGCAAACATCCAACTTCTATTTGAAAATAATTATAAACTCAAATAAATGATCATTTACATTAAGAGTGTTTGTGAGTTGGGGTAGAAAGCTCACAATGACCTCTAAAACCTCAGAGGCGCATACAAGAAACCGGTTTGACACCAGCTTACTAAGCAAATCGCGGGGCAGGTACAAGCAAACTTATTTAAAACAATAAATGTACTGAAAATATAAAAAAACTTTTAAGTTGAATTTTTAAGGAGCAGTCTTATTGCACTCACCCAGTATTAGTATTAACCTTGTTCAAACTCCATATCTAATAATAAGTGATTGATCCACCTGTATATGTGTCATTTCACTCATGTTCCAACAATGCTTAAGGTGACTGACATTTTACACAGCAAGCAAGAACCGAAGATGTGGCGTTGAAGAACAGGAAAGAGGTAGCTTACAGCAAAACACCCAACTTACAGGAGGGACGCCACTAAAAATGACAAAACTCCATGAAGAAAGACTCCTTACAAACAACTACATCTAGTCTACAGAGCCCGGGTATAGTAATGGCTAGATCGTTTTTTCTAGTACCATCATGTTTTCTAGTTCTCCTTCACTATTTTCCCATTCAACCCAAAGAGTTTATGCGTTAGCATTATGCCGCCACGATTGCAAACTTCAACAGTGCGTCCTTCTCGAATTCTTCCATCTGTTCCTCCAGCGAATCACTGTGGTGCCCATTTGGCCCATCTTCCAGATCGTCCGCCAAGTCTTCCAAGATGTCTGCCACATCCTCGGCGAACTCGCTGAATAGCATTTTGTCGTGGATGAAAACGCCACCGGTGAAGAACTGAGAAGTGAGGCGATGGAGAGCTTTCTTGTTTTCTTCGGTAACTCCTTCCAGTTTGCTTAGGTAGACATCGAGAAGGTCCTGAAACTCGACAAGGTGGACGGGAACAACGCCCTCTGCGTCGGCACAGTTGTCCGTGCCATGGCAGTTCTTAATGGGATGCTGGTTCCTTCTGAGTTTTTCTTCTTGGTGTTTCCAGAAGTCTGCTTGATCATGATGATGATGATGATGATGATGTTTAGACTGTTTGGCCTGCCAAGGTTTATCCTTCTGTCTCATCTCTCTTTCCAACCGTCTCTCGTTCTTCTTGTGGTCCCACTCTTCTTTGTACTTCTTGAGATGGTCTTTGTGTTTGTCATCACCGTTGCGTTTGTTCTTCCCATGCTTCCGTTCCTTACCTCTCTCCATCTCATCCTTCTTCCGGTGATCTTGTTCTTTCTTTTTATCCCATTCCTTCTTTTCTCCTTTGTGTTCGTGGTGTTTCCTCTTCCAGTCTTCTCTCTTACCCAGCTGGTCCACCTGTTTGGAGAGTCTCTTCTGCATCTCCACCAGGCTCTCCCTCACATCATGTTTGCTCCCGCTCTGTTTCTTCATCCCTTCCAGCCTCTTCCTGCTTTCCTCCAAAAGACCTTTCTGCCTCTTGAGTTCTTCTTTCTTATCCAAGAGTTTCTCAGGTTCTGCTGGATCGGATTCGCCGGTGGAAATTGGGTCAGAGGTGGCGACATGTTGTTGGAGATCTTCTTTAACTGAAGGTCCAAAAACAGATACAGTTTAAAGAACGAACATAGAGCAGACCTTGCCTAGTAACTATAACTCATTGTTTATTTGTTTATTTCTTAACGCCATTCCAGCATCCATGTCTATACTCATGGCAGGAACCGGTTAATCCATACATACAGTAAGTTGATCTACACAGGGGAGGGGCAATTTGGCATCTCCAATTCATCTGCATGTTTTTGCATGGTAGGAGGAAACAGGAAACATGCAAACTCCACACAGAAAGGCCACCTGACCTAGCCAGTGCCCGAACCGGTGACCTTCTTGCTTTGAGGCAACAGTACTACCCATTGAGCTGCCACATTGGATTGAATGTTAATGTTTAGAAATATTTTGAATCATTTTCACTCTTTTTTTGTTGTACCTGTAAGCTGGGTAAGTTCGGCGACTCGAGCTCTCAGCATCTGCAGTTCTTCTTTTAAACCAGGAAGTTCAGAAAGCTGGCCCTTTAATTCAACGTTCTCGTTCTCAAGTGCACCTTTCTCAGTACTGTGCTTATCTACGGCCATTTTTATAGCTCTGTCCAATTCTTCTTTCTGTGACTGAACATGTAAAATGAAAAAAAAAAATGGTATCCTAAGAATACAATATCTGAAAATAATCCACACTGTACACAAATGGTCCATAGATAGATGTCACATGGGCAGTAGCCATTCTAAGTAAGAGGTACACCTCTGTTCCGAAGGAGTTCTTAAAGGGGTCATATTATGAGATTTTTTTTAAAGATGTAAAATATGTCTTTGGTGTCCCCAGAGTATGTGAAGTTTTAGCTCAAAATACCACACGTCATTTATTATAGCATGTTAAAACTGCCAATTTTTTATGTGCAAGCAAAAATGTGCCATTTTAGTGTGTGTCCTTTAAAATGCAAATGAGCTGATCTCTGCACTAAAGGACAGTGTCGTGATTGGATAGTGCAGTTAAAGGGGCGGGATCATTGTAATTGGACTTGCTACCTACGTAACAAAATAGGTGAAATCTGAATGTCCTAATTTTTCACATGCTTGCAGAGAATGGTTTACAAAAACAAAGTTACTGGGTTGATCTTTTTCACATTTTCTAGGTTAATAGAAGCACTGGGGACCCAATTATAGCACTTAAACATGGAAAAAGTCAGATTTTTACCCTATGACCCCTTTAATACCTCATTAGTACAAATATTGGTACAAAAGAGTGCATATTAGTACCTCAAAGATTCATACTGGTACCAAATGTATACATATCTGTACATAAATGGTACATTTTAAAGGGTACTGCCCCAAGTGACAGTTAGGGACTATTTTTTACTGCCAATACATGTTTATGTCTAAACACCTTGTAAAAGTGGAAACAAGGTATTGCATAATATGTGCTCTTTCATATATAAAATTTGAGATAGTATTGCCAACCTCTATCTGGGCCTCCAGCACGTTAATTTGTTTATTCTCTTGGGCGAGTTTATCAAGAAGCTCCTGGGAAAAGAGAAAGAGAAAATGCTTGTAAATATTGAAAACTTATATTTACAGTAATGAAAAAGAGCAAGAAACTGACCTGATCATTTAGTTCGGTACCGTCAAAATCATCTATGGGAAGAAAATAAGCATGTGTATTGTTCGTTTATATTTTAAGAAAGCTATAGTCAGTGCAAATAAGTATAGTAGTCACGGGTTATCAAAATGCCAGTACACGATCAAGCATTTACACTACAATTAGAAAAAGGTACAAAAGCTGTCACTGGGTGGTACCCTTACAAAAAGTACATATTTGTACCTATAAAGAGTGCATATTGGTACCAAATGTACACATATATCTGTACCTACATGGTATATTACATAATTTTTTTTACCCATAATGGGTAAATATTGGACAGAACACATGCTGGGTAAAAAATTACCCCAGTTGAGTTAAAACAACACAGCATTGGGTCAATTTTAACCCAGCGGTGTGTTATGTCCAATATTTACCCATTATGAGTCAAAAATAACACAGACATTTTTATAGTGTAGTAACAGCTTTTGTATATTTTTATATTTTGAGTGTTTTGTAAAAGTGCAACAATTCTCAATACCAGGTTTATTTGAAAGTTTGACACAAACCATGAAAGTTTTTGAGAGTATTTATGAGAAACTGTCATTCAAATTCATTTCACTTCAGCACAGTCTCAGTGTTAAGCCATTTCAGGGTGAGATCCTCTACCACAGACAGTAAGAATTAAAGGTGATGTGTGTAATTGTAGCACCACTAGTGGCACCAAATAAAATTGCAATCTGCTTTTGTGAGCAGATAAACTCATGACATTGGCTCAAATGGTTACGTTTCAAGGAATCAATGGAAAATGAGCTAAACTTTGAAAACATTTGCAGTTTGTTTCTGTTAAAGGAGTAGTTCAATCCAAATTGAAAATTAGCTCATATTTTACTCACCCTCAAGCCTCCCTCGTATATATGACTATTCCCTCAGCCAAACACAGTCACAGTTATATTAAATAATATCCTGGCTCCTTTCAGCTACGAAATTCGCGTCATGGGAGGGGCTTCTGCGACTCCGCTCGCTTCCTGTAATCACGTCACATAGAGCAAGCTCCTTTTTCCGTCAAAGTTCATATTTTTCCACTTCCGCATTTCACGTGGCAACGCTCAATTCGTGCCTTTCGCGTAAACCAGATGCGCGAATGAGGCGGAACCGCGTCTACCGCGACGCGCTAAATGCCTCATTCGCACCACGAGACCTCCAGACGCGCATCAAAGCGTCTTTACATTGACTTAACATGTTTTTGATGGATGGATCATGCTTTTTGTGTTTTTTAAAATGGGGCACCATCCAGTGTCATCACAAAGCAGAAAAGAGCCAGGATATTATTTAACTCTTTCCATGCCATTGATGAGTTATCTTGTCAATTAAGAGAAACAGTTAATCTGCAATACCGCAATACTTACTCAATTTATAAAAAAAACTGAAGCCAAAACGTTATTTACTAATTTAAAACTCTGTGTATGTTTTGATAATCATTCTGAATCTGATCTCTAACAAAATTCCTTCACAAAAATGCAATTATTTCAGCTTTTTGCTAACAAAAATGTATTTTTAAAAAAAATACCCATATTTAAGTGTTTATAAAGTGGAGAAAAAAATATATGGGATTAAACATTTTTTTCCCTGTTTTGTTTATTGTTTGTTTGAAAGCAAATGGTCTGTTGTTTAATTTGATATATTTGTATGTTTATATATTTTTAGAAGAAAATTTTCCTGGAAGGCATTTTGTGGAACTTTTGTGAAAATCACAAAAAATGCTGGCGGGCAACTTTTCAAAAAATGGCTGGCGGGGAATGAGTTAAGAAAAAAAGTCATATACAACTAGGATGGTTTAGGGGTGAGTAAAATCTGGGCTCATTTTCATCCTGGGGTACGTAAACCTTTAATAGGTCAGAAATTACACACATCACCTTTAGCCGCCCTTTAGAAAAGCAGTGCACCAGGGTTATACAATAAGAACAGAGATTAGGATAGGGGCTGCCGCTGCCCTCAGCAAATTTGTCTTATTTCCATTAATTCGTCCAGGCCTATAGCTCAATAAGCATAAGAAGGCAACGCCTATCCAAAGCTTTAGCACAGGCATATACTACCACCCAGCTCCAACTTTGTACCTACCAACAGACTGGTCATCCACAGAACCTGGAGGCATAACAAAATTAATGCAACCACTGAAAATGTTATCATACAATGTCGTATGTAATCATAACCAAGAGTTATAGGTCTATGCAGGACATCATATGAATTCTTTTATGTTCAGTGATAATTATAAAAGTGTGGTTTTGCATTTTTTGATATTCCTTAGTTCTTAAAATGCAATGTATGACTCTATTTTTAAATGTTAATGTCATACATATCTCACCTGAGAGGAAGAAAGAGCCGACACAGAGCAGCACCAATGCTCCGACTATTAGCTGATTTAAAGAGAAACTTCGTTTCTCCTCCTTCTTCTCTGGCAGATTAAACTCCTCCTCTTCCTCATCCTCGTCGTCAGAGCTTCGCCTCAGCACTATGGTTGGCTGCACATGTCGGAGCCGTAGACCATCACCTTCTCCTGAGCCGCCCGCTGGTAGTTCAGCACTAAGGGATTCTGAATAAAAAGTATACAAGATACAAAATATGTGGCATACACAAATCTGTGAACCTTGTAGAGTATTTTCTATAATTTTTCCTTTACATACAACTTAAAGAGTTTGTTAAACTTCAAAACATCAAACCTGGTTCTCTGACCACATCTGGTATTTTCTCTGGCAGCTCTCTTTCCTCTTTCTCAATGGTAGGCTCCTCTTCCTCAGTTTCAATCGATCCAATGGTTTCTGGATAAGGGCTGTAAGGGGCGGGGCTTTCTGCTGTAGAACCAAAACCTGTATCAGCCTCATCGGGCGAAGCTAGAGGCGGAGTTTTAGGGACAGGATGTACATCAGCATGAATATCAACCACAGGGACTGCAGAGGCGGGGCTTATTTCTCTAAACGGTTCAGGGGTGGAGGTGATTTTGGGCTCTAGTTCAGGAATGGGGCTTTCTTGAACAGGAGCATGCTGGCCTGTAAAGACATCAGTAATGTCCTCCTCGGTGGGTTCGTCAAGGGCCGACTCCTCTGAATATTGAAAGGCTGATTCTGTACTGATGCTAAATGGGACGGCGCCCAAAAGGTCACTGTCAGGAGGAGAACTGGTGATGGTGTCGTGGATGACAGGAGCGTGGATCTCTGGATCAAGTTCGACGGGAGCGTGGCCAGATGCTCCCATTTCTTCAAAGCATTCTGGAGATGTTTCCTGGCAAATCTAGATTTTGGAAAGAGTTATTTTGAAGTTGGATAAAATAGAAAAGGTGCAATGACCAAAAACATCCTTTTAATGAGATCTGTGGATAATACAATGATAGTTTTAAGTAAATTGATGCTTCATTAACCATAAAGTCTTTATTTTATAATGCAAAAAGAGTAAGTATAATATGTAAAAACAGATATGACTTAAGACAGTTTTAAAAGATGAGCAAATTATAACTAAAAATAACAATGTACATACCGTTGGTGATGCACTGACCTGGTGACCCTCCTCTGACATGATGGTCTCCACCACTGAAGTTTCAGGGTCGTGTGACCTCACCTCCAAAGGACTCCCTGAAATAACCACAAATAAGTTTCACATTATATAATATGAATTGCATTTGTACATGCTGAGACCATAAAGGGTTAACTGAAATGTTACATAACAGTGATGAATAGTTAGATCTGTAACCTGCTAATTCTTCAGAAAGAGAGGGAGCATCTCCAAGACTTTCTGTCCCATCATCCACTGGTGCAGCAGGGTCAGCAGCAGCCTCCTAAAAAAAGCACAAATGACTAAACATGATTTATTGACACACCAATGCAAGCATTGTGATAATATTGAAAGTGATCATTCACCTCCGGAGACAGCAAAGTCCAGCTGTTACTGGAGGAGCCGGTACTGCCGGTGCTGTTATCAGACATGACCCTCTAGTGGCTCTGCACAGCACCTACATCATAACCACAACCAAAAAGATTAGTTTACTGCTAGTGTCTGCAGTACTAGACATCCTATTCAGACCTTTATAAGCTTACCTTAAAATAACATATAGACTATTCGACGATATAATATAGCTGCAATATATCCCTGCTTAAATGGGACACTGCACAAAACTTTTTTTAAGATGAAAAAATAAATATTTTGTGTCCCCAGAGTACATATGCAAAGTTTAAAGGGATAGTTCACCCAAAAATGAAAATAATGTCATTAATGACTCACCCTCATGTCGTTCCAAACTCGTAAGACCTCCGTTCATCTTCGGAACACAGTTTAGAATGTTTTATATTTAGTCGAGAGCTTGTTGACACTTCAATGAAAATCTATGTACGGTATACTGTCCATGTCCAGAAAGGTAATAAAAACATCATTAAAGTAGTCCATGTGACATCAGTGGGTCAGTTAAAGTGTGTTGAAGCATTGAAAATACATTTTGGTCCAAAAATTAAAAAAATGATGACTTTATTCATCATTGTCTACTTTGCGTCTGTTGTGAAGCGCATGTGTGAGACTAAAGTCACGTGACTGCAGTGACACGGATGATGTGTTATCCTCAGACATGTTTGCAAAGTTTTTTTCTCCAAACTTACAGCATGTGTCTCCCTCAGACTGTAAACAAAGCCTGGGCTGGGGCGCACCAGATAACACGTCAGCCGCGTCACTGCAGTCACGTGACTTTAATCTCACGCATGCGCTTCACAACAGATGCGGAAGAGAAGACAATGCTGGATAAAGTCGTAATTTTTCTTATTTTTGGACGGAAGTGTGTTTTCGGTGCTTCAGCATGTTCTGGCTGACGCGCTGATGTCGCATGGACTACTTTGATGATGTTTTTATTACCTTTCTGGACATGGACAGTGTGCCGTGGGTGGATTTTCGGTGGAGGGTCAGCGGGCTTTCGGACTAGATATAAAACTGTGTTTCCAAAGATGTTTGAAGGTCTTACGAGTTTGGAACGACATGAGGGCGAGTCATTAATAACATTATTTTCATTTTTGGGTGAACTATCCCTTTAAGCGCAAAATACCCAACAGATAATTTATTATAACATGTTAAATTGCAACTTTGTAGGTGTGAGCAAAAATGCGTTTGGGTGTGTCCTTTTAAATGCAAATGAGCTAATGAAATGCAAACACTGATTCCCATGATGGTGGTTTGTTGACATTAAATTGTTGACATTGTGCTGTCAATTATTTTCTCTCTGTTTCTCTCTTTATACTAAATTGCAGTGCCGTGGTTGGATAGTGCAGATTAAGGGGCGGTATTATTATAAAAATGACAATGACCTATATTTTCACATGTTTGCAGAGAATGGTTTACCAAAACTAGAAGCACTGGGAATCCAAGTATAGCACTTTAACATGCAAAGTCAGATTTTCTTGATATTTCCCCTTCCCTTTATAAAAAAAATATACAAATTCTAATGGTTTCCATTACAAATAACATTATGAACCAGTTTACTATTTTTCAACCATTACAAAATCATTTTATTTTGTGTGTTATTCCAGGTAAATGTTTCAACTGGTTCCCATAGAACCCAAGACATAACCAGTAGACACCATTATAGCTCCCATTAAAACCATTAATACAATTTCCATTTTAATCATTATATCCATTAGAATTTCTGTGATGTTTTAGCAGGGATACACCCAAGAAAATGAAGGCACACTATCAGCCATACTTGAATTAGTAAGCAGTCAGGTAACAGAAAGAAAACATCATGTTAAGCAACAACAGGTTTTGACAGCTATTACGTAACACATAAACATAGGTGTTTATGTAGCTCAGCATTGCGTTAGCAGCATAAGGCTGTGTGTTCCCAATGAACACATACTGATAAAAATGTAGCTTTGGATGAAAAAAAGTCGCTTTGGATGAAAGCATCTGCCAAATGCATAAATATATACGCACGAGACTCCTACTCATATAAAGCGACGCTCAAATGTGCCCAAAAATGGTCAGACGGCCACATTGCATTCCTGCACCGTAACGTGGCCTATTGTTTACATGCATTTGTGTGCTTATAATGGGGATGCGGGTCGCGCGCTGCGTATTTATTTTGCGCACGCTGACCGATTCATTTTCTCACCGATCACAAGCTATGCAAAACGATCTCATGATTCTTCCGCATAAATCACACAGAGACCATTACACACACACAGTGAAATTTTTTACAAAAGGCTTACCGTGCTTCAGTCGGCCTCGGTTACGGGCTAAGTGCGCACGGTTTATTCTGTCACTTTATGTGTACGCGTTTATATCCAAGCACGCGCGGTCTGCGAACTTCGCAACTTCAGATCCGAGTTGCGCTTCTGACTCGATAGCGTTTCTCTCCAATAGGACACCGATAACGCGCAACGCTACGATCCGCCAATGGGAATAAAGAGTCGTGTCGGTCGGGCAGCGCTCTCAGCTGTGACTGACAATCGCAGGTGAGAGTGACAATCTACACGTGAAGAGATCTCTTGTCTTTAACTACTAGAGGAAAGCGAAAACTTGTGCCCAACATGCATGGACACCCTATATATAGTGACGAGGAATGATCATGTCCAGCAGCTTAAAGACACGTCTGCACAACCAGAGCTAAATCTGTTGGGGCTTCCCAAAAGCCTGTCAGCTGTCTACAACTGACTTTCCTAAATAAACGCTGACCTTGTTTTGCGTCATTATTTTATTGTAATTAAGATGCCATTTAAACTACTGAACTATATTGAGCTAATAAACCTTTAGGAAACATTAAGGGATGTTTTAAGAAATAGCTGTTAGTTGAAACAGTGTATTGTAGTGCATTGCAATGTGTATTGAATAATTTGAGCTGCATGTTTGGTGTTGTTTTAAGATTTATTACTGTACTGTATTGCATGTTGGCTCAAGTTGCATAGCACTATAATACTGTAAAAGTATTTCAATAAAAATTCAAACCAGGAGATTTAAAGACACCTACTTGGCACAAGCATTAAAATAAAACATTTCATGAAGTTAGACAACATTTCAAATGATTAGAACTTGGTCTCTAGCTGTCACCCATTCAATATTCATTACTCATAGTATTACTCAGAGGTACATTGGTGACAAAGAGTGCATCTCAAATGTATATATTTGAACCAGTTGTACATATTTGTATCCAAATAGTAGGAATTATTTTTACAGACACTGTAAAAAATGCAGCATAAAGTTAAAACAACTTGGTTTTGCAAGTCAATTCAACTAACTATATTTTGAGTTTTGACATTGTTGACATAGCTTATAAAAACAAGTTGAAATTGCTTAACTTAATTTCTTAAATTAAAGTAACATAAAATATATGTTGATTTGACAAAAATGCTGCATTTTCTTTTACAGTGTAGACATAAACTGTAAAAAATGAAAGTTGAAGGTACTTCAAAAAGTACTTCAAATGGTAACACTTAAAATATTCAAGTTTTATCAGCTTAAACTTTAAGTGAAAACATTTATGGTGAAAAAGCCTTTTTTGTAAAATACTTTAATTGGTAAAACTTTTTCAACTTAAATTTTTCACTTCAAGTAAGATAATTTAAGTTAAAATAAAAACAAAATAGGTGTTACCAATTGAAGTATTTAAGTTAACCTAACCTTCACTTTTATAGATCTTGAATATATAGCAAGATGACAAATGTGTGTGCATTGTTTAGTTTAAAGTACAACATTTGGCCCAATATTAACATTGCAAAGTAAGATTTTCCAAAACACAGTACACACACTTAGTCAAAGTATTGCATGGTATTGCAATGGTTTCATACAAAACATACTATTACCATGGTATGTATGGCGCTTTGTAAAAAAAAAATAACTGCTTAATATCTTATATGATTTATTTAAAATGCTTAAATTTTTTTACTATAATAGTAAAAGATACTAAATAGATATTTCTATTAAAATCACAGCTGTTTAACTAACAGTTTTAGGAATATGAACTATAATTTGATTTCAGTACATGTGCAGTAATCATGTTTTGGTGAATTGAATACTGTATAATAAAGTAATAAACTATGCTTATAATTTTCCTAAGGGTTCGTCTTTGGTTTGTAACCAATTGACCTCATTTAATATGGTTTTCCACATTTGCTACTTTTATTTGTGTCAAAAGTATTTGTAAAACTACTTTATTTATACACACATGCATATAAACGTATATTAAACATTAAAAATGTGGTCTACGATGTTTATATTAAATTTGTTAGATTTTATGCGTCGCTACGCAGACGGACCGACCAGTGGCATCAAAACACCGCGAGAACGCCAGCTTTCGAGTCGCTATTGCAGTACTTTGATGTCATAGGCCGATTGGTCTGCGCAGCCCTGCGTGAAGTCGAAGAAATGTGGATCTGGCAGGGGCTGGCTTGAGATGCCACGTCACACAATATCAATCAGTCTATTGGTCAAACTCAAGCATATGCTGCTCCCTTTCCTCCCTATGGCTTAATTTTGCCCCCCTAAACATGAAATAATACTTTAAGCAAATCAGCCCAACAAAGCGCATACCACCGAAAAACCGTTTATATGTTTATCCGATGCATTTTTAGTCACGATAGCGGTCGTTTTTAGGACTCGTCTGCACTGCGTTGCTTTCATCCCATCACTTTTGGAACAATGGAGTCACTTCGCCATCAGCGTTTACAGCCTGGTATCGGATACGGAGCGAGCGCGACCGGGACCCTTCGGTCCCTCCGGCCCGGCGTAACAGGCACCCTTACGTCGGCACAGGCTTCCCATATGTCGGTGTCCGCCTCCCCGGGGCCGCCGCCGCCACCACCGCCCCTTCAGCTCCACAGCCTGGGGTCGGTTATGATGGGGAGCGGGTTCGGTTCGTTGGATATGGCGTCGGGTCTGGGTCTGTCCAATCCCACCAATCCGGCGGTGCTGAGAGAAGCCGTGGACGCGGTGGTCCGGAGCTTTGCAAAACATACACAGGGATACGGCAGGGGTATGTGGGGTGAACATGAACATGTTTTGCATTGAGTACATTCCATAGGAACACCTCTAGAAAATAGAATACCTTTGGTAAAATTTACCATGGTTTTATTATATTAAAAGACGTAGTAACTATGTTTTGGGGATGTTTGATTATTACTATTGTATTACCATTGTTTCACTACAAATATGGTTAAACTGTACATATAATATAAATGATTACTGTAACAAAGATAAACTTGTGGTTACTATGATTTTACTACAAATTTACCATAATTAAAATACCTTTTAATAAAAAAATTGTTAATTTTTGTTAGGGTTAAAAATATTGGTGCACATAAATATGAATTTGGGTGTCAATTTGTGAGCTTACGAATATGTTTAAATTATACATTTAATTTTAGTTAAAAAGGCTATTAAAATATAATTCCCTATACTTTTTTCCACAAATAAAATAAACAATATAAGAATAATAAAAAAAGTAAATTTTGCATAAAGAAAATTATGGACTTAATTTATATATATATATATATATATATATATATATATATATATATATATAAACAAATTGGGATCCTAAAAATGATTTAATGATCATAAAAGGAAAAGAAATACATTTACATGTATGCATTTGGCAGACTCTTTTATCCATTGTGAAATACAGTGCATTACACAATACAAGTTTGATCAATATGTGTGTTCGGGAATCAAATCCATGACCTTTAGTGCTGCTAAAGCAATGCTTTATCACTGATCTATGCAAAAACTATACAAATATCAACATTTTTGAAATTCACCCATTGAGCTGTCAATCTCCACAACTCTTGTGGTTGAACATGCGATCGAAGCATTCTGAATGTAGCAGACCCCCTGACAAGCTGACCTAATTACAGTGAAGGGATTATTGTCAGATACATTCTGTAGCCTGTGTTCTTTAGGGGCAGGTTAAGTGTTTTAATCTACTTCCTAGGCATCTCTGATCATCTAAACATCACTTAGTTAAGAAATTTGTCTTGTGAAAGAAGGACACTTGCATGTATATTGTGTCTCTGTGTGTTACGTGTAGCAGTGATGATGTTCTATCCAAACACGCCACCCTTATTTCCTTTCGGAAAAAGTTACCACAATACAATAAATACTTCCTTGTGTATAACATAAGCTGTATTGTTACTATATTTTGACTGCCTTTTCTTAAAGGGATAGTTCACCCATAAATGATAATTTACTCACCATCATGTTGTTCTAAACCTGTATTTTTTGTTCAAATAAAGATATTTTAATATATAATGGTAACCACATAGATGCCGGTACCCATTGACTTATATAGCAGGTAAAACAAATACTGTGGAAGGTACCATCAACTGTGTGCTTGCTTACCATCATTTATCAAAATATCTTTTTTTGTGCGTTCAACAGAATAAAGAAACTCATACATATAAATTATGACAGAATTTTAATTTTTGGGTGAACTATCCCTTTAAGCACCATTTTAACTAATATCTCATAAATACACTAGAAATTTCTAATGTACTCTTATTTTATGTATTCTGAACCCTGCAGTGAACGTTGTGGAGGCTTTACAGGAGTTCTGGCAGATGAAGCAATCACGCGGCGCTGATCTGAGAAATGGAGCGCTTGTTGTTTATGAGATGGTCCCGTCCAATAACCCCCCTTACGTCTGCTACGTCAGTCTTCCTGGGGGGAGTTGCTTCGGGAGTTTTCAGGCAAGCGTCTCATACAACATTCCCTCTTTACTTCCCAGTGTAATTGTGTGAAAACCTCAGATCTTCTGCAAATAAATTATTGTCTTTGATTACCATCTGTGTGTAAATATTTAATGTTTTCTCTTGAGGATCTCTTGGAAATGGTTTTAAATGAATCTTCTGAACATCTTCAGGATTGTATTACAGTGTGGTTAAATAGCATCTTTGATCTTCTCAGTTCTGCCCAACCAAAGCTGAAGCCAGACGGAGCGCAGCCAAAATCGCCCTGATGAATTCTGTTTTCAATGAACATCCATCTCGAAGAATCACAGATGAATTCATAGAGAAGAGCGTCTGTGAGGCTTTAGCCTCTTTTAATGTGAGTTTATGCAGCATCAAAATATACTTTAAATAAACACTTCAGGTTTTTTTGTGATTAAGTTAAACTTATACCTGAAACTTTAAACTTTGACAAATCTCTACTAAAATGTTATACATTTTAAGTTCAGTTTTACAAATTGTGTACCTTCTCTTTGTTTACCTCAGGGAAACAGAGAAGAAGCTGATAACCCAAACACAGGCATCGGTGCTTTTCGGTTCATGTTAGAGTCTAACAAGGGGAAATCTATGCTAGAGTTCCAGGTAAGAGAGATTCAATAGTTCAGATGGTAGAGCGTAATGCCAAGTACATGGGTTAGATTTCCAGGAAAAGCGTAAAACATTGATAAATTGTATAGCTTGCATGCATTGCACATTTGCCCAATGTTTCGATCCAAAATTGACCTACAGTGCATTCAAGCTGTGCATTGTTTAAGATGAATAGAACCCATGGCCTTTGTGTTGCTAGCACCGTACTCCAATAATTAATTTTGGAAATAATGGAAATTGTGAGTTGCTTGGATAAAAATTAGTGCTGGGCAAAGATTAATCGCGATTAATCGCATACAAAATAAAAGTGATTATTGGTATAATATATGAGTGTGTGCTGTGTGTTATTATTATGTATAAATATATACACACACATTCATGTATGTAGTTAAGAAACATTTACATGTTTATATATATTTATTTATATTTTTATATAATCTATATTAAATATAAAAAAGATATATAAATAAAACAATTCTGAAATGAATATATAAATGTGTGTGTGGTTAAATATACATAATAATTAGACACAGTACACGCACATATATTATGCAAAAAAATCACTTTTATTTTGTATGCGATTAATCGCGATTAATCTTTGCCCAGCACTAATAAAAATGCCATGGTACATGTTTCAGGATTTCTTATGTTTCTTAGGAACTGATGACCGTTTTCCAGCTGCTTCACTGGAATGGAAGTCTCAAAGCCATGAGAGAAAGACAATGTTCCCGTCAGGTAAAACGTCATATTCAGTTTTCAGCTGTCAGTTCAGTTTCAAGTGATCCTCAGGGGATAAAAACGAAATAATAAACAATGTATAATATGACCCCTTTAAAGGGACACTCCACTTTTTAAAAAAAAAATATACAAAATTTCCGGCTCCCCTAAACATTAAACATTTGATTTTTACGGTTTTGGAATCCATTCAGCTGATCTCCGGGTCTGGCGCTACCACTTTTTACCACTAGCTTAGCACAATCCATTGAATCTGATTGGAGCATTAGCATCGCGCTAAAAAATAACCAAAGCCTTTTGATATTTTTCCTATTTAAAACTTGACTCTTTTGTAGTTAAATCGTGTACTAAGACGGACAGAAAATTAAAAGTTGCGATTTTCTAGGCAGATATAGCTAGGAACTATACTCTCATTCTTAACATCATTGCGCCTCCTGCAGCCATGTTACGGTAGCAAAGTCCTTGGCCAGCATAAGAGTTTTAAATAGGAAAAATATCGAAACTGGATAACTTTGGTTATTTTTAGCACGATGCTAATGGTCTAATCAGATTCAATGGATTACCGGTATGCTAAGCTATGCTAAAAGTGCTACCGCCAGACCCGGAGATCACCTGAATGGATTCCAAAAAAGGTAAAAATCAAATGTTTAACTCTAGGGGAGCTGAAAAATGAAGTGTCCCTTTAACACTAAAGTACTACATTTTCTATTTTATTTTTAAGAGTGATTCGTCTTGTTGATCACTTAAATGTATTCTTTAAGGATGCAGCTAAAGATTATTTTTGTTGGTTAATTAATCTATCGATTCTTTTTTTTATTTAGTTGATTAATCTAAAAAAAATGTATGAGTTTAGTGAATACATTTTTTGATTAGCTGATTAATCTTGTCAATAAATAATAATAATAATAATTTGATTATTAGTATTAGTATTTCAAACTTTTATTAAATCATTATTAAATTAAATAATTTTCTATTAAAAAAATCAACTTAAAGTCGCCATGAAAAAAAACAAAACAAAAAAAACTGTAATTTTACTTATCTGTGAGCTTCATTATTTAAAAAAAATTAATAATCTTTCATCAAAAACGCAAATCTCATCCCCTCCTTAAAACAATCTCTCTTCACTTCCGTTCATATGGTTTGTCAGGTGGGCGGGGTCTGGGAGAAGATAGCTGCGATTAGCAATTAGCAACACGACCCAACTTCAAATTATCCAATCAGATCTCAATGGACAAATTCAAATCCAGCCCTGACTTATTTAATTTTGAAGCCGGTTTCACGGATATACGTCACCGTTTCATGGTGACTTTAATTGAATTTTCCCAGGTTTTATTTGTTTGTAAATAAAGTGCCAGAATTAAAATGCAAACAACACTTTAGGGCATCATGTACAATTAATACCACATAAATTCTGCCTAACACTGTGCACAAAATCCATTATGAAGGCATTATGTAGTTTAAAGGAACCAAGTCCAACAATAATCCACAAAATTAAGTGCATTTTCTTCCTACACACGTTATATCGCCTGTAAACGTAACGTCTAAACAAAAAAATTGACCATTCGGCATGCAGTAATAACATGACGCTGCATTTTCATAGTCTGCATCTGAAACTGAAGGCAATGACTTCGGCATCATGAAGACAGCTCTGGGAAACGCATTCGACCAGCCTTCATAGGCAGCGCAATAGAAAACAGAAAGCGCCTTTTTGATAACTAATCTCATATTTGAAAATGCAATACTAATTTCTTGCTAGAAATGGCATAATGTATAACATTATTAAGCTATGTGCCACTAGCAATACCCCTTGACCATGCCTAGCAATGCCAAACTCGTGGGTTTGAATTCCAGGGATAACATTAATTGTTGAAATGTATAAAAATGTATATAAAACATAAAAAATATATAACATTTATACTTTATTTTAACAGGAAGTGCTTGCTCATTACTCTCACCGAGCCCTGGATGATGACATGCGTACACAAATGGGCGCCGACTGGGTCAACCGAGAACACACTTTAGCTGGCACTATAAACCGAGAGCTCGCCGCTACGGAGCGTGAGCTAGAGGAGGCACGTCTGGCCGGACGAGAGCTGCGCTTTTACAAGGAAAAGAAAGACATTTTGCTGATGGCAGTGGGGCAGTTAGGTGGGTCAAATACTACAACTCTGCCCTGCACGTGCTGAAGGCCGTGAAGATGTGTGATTCGGCAAATGATTGTGACAGACCAGCTAATAGTAAAATCTCAGAAATCACTCCAAAACTTACGTTTTTTACTTGTGAGAAGGCAAATTATTTTTATCAAACGTCAGTGAATCATTAAAGGTGATGAATAAACATTGGAAAAATCTTTAGGGAAGGATCTTTTTAATGATATGAACAAATGCATTTTAACTTGAAATTAAGCACTATATTGCTACATTATTACTATATCAGTATTATCTTTGTGTAATCGTCATAGATTAACTGTAGCCTATGGACCTATTGTGTCTTGCAGAAGGGGTTTTATCTTCAGTAATTCTGTATTATTGGCCACTGCTTTTTCAGCTTACTTGCCAAATCTCTGCCAATACAATACAAGTGCTCTCAGCGAACTAGTACTTCGCTTTGTAGTTCATCTTAAGCACATAAACACAGGTTTATAGATACATAGCCTACACCCTTTCAAGTTATCCAGACTTTTAGTTTACTTTCAAACGAGAACCTGAGCATAAGTGTTTGCTAATAAAGCAGTTGTGCTATGCAGGTTGGATTTCCGCAGAATGCCAACAAATTTTTCAAATTGAGAGGTTTACAGGGAGTACTATTAAGGGCACAATGTCAAAATCCAACTGGTTGTCAGAGAAACATCTGTTCATATTTCACACAGTTTTCAGAGTTGTCCCCTCATTATTTTGTCTGTTACATTTGTGATTGTAGAGCATTACTGCTCATTACAAGACAACATTTAATTTCTACCTCCTTACTGAAAGCTTTTGAACATTCATCACATATAGATGGAATTTTGCGCAAATATGAGCAATGGAAAATGGTTTGGATTGAGAGTTTTCAACTAGGCTTTTACAAACACTTGTTTTCCTAATAACCTGTATAATAATGCTTATCAATTATTGCAAATCACAGTAATAATGCATTAAAAATAATTACTGGTAAGTATCACTACAGAAAATGATTTAGTTGGGACTAGGAATTTTGTTAGATGGCATATTTTGTAAAAGGCAGACCATTACAAACTACATTCATTTTGCAAAGCCCCCATTGTTTGAATTTTTGTTTGTATTTTATTGTTTAAATATTAGAAGGCATGATTTTCGTAATGTGTATTGAAATGTAAAGTGCATATACATTGCACAATTGCATACACTTTTATACAAAATGTTTGTCCTTACTCTGCTGTGTTTTTAGTTTTATTTTTTTACACTTTGGTTTATCAAAATAATTTTTTAAGTAGTACTTAAGATTGAATCAATGCATGTGAAACATTTTATACATTCTTTATTTGTTTTGTATGAATAGTTTAAATGCCATTTTACATGTTTTATAAGATTTTATTGCATAACCAATGTTAATGTTTTTGTTGTTGATTTATATTCTTTACACTCAATAAAGAGCCGTTTCTTAAATTTTTTGTGTAATTGCTTGCAATATTGACAATTGAAAGACTCTATGTTCACTTTTAAAGTTGCCAGATCCACAAGCAAATGTACTGAAGTTATATAATTGTTAGCTAATGAAATTTAGAGAATTGTTAGAGCAATGTGCTTCACAGTCAATGCAATTTAGTATTTTTACTTAATATAAGAAGACTTTTATTGCACTTTCTCCTCCAGGACTTTTACTTTGAAACCAATGTTTTCTCACGAGTTACTTCTGTTGGCCCCGTGTTAAAATATTTTGCTTTAATTGTGAACAATATTTATCTGGATACCAGATTAACTGTTACAAGTTTTATATATGTAACTTACCTACACACGCCATAATTTTAAAACATGACTAACAAGCTAATTCATTTTGCTTTATTAATTACCACATCTTTTTCAGAAATCTGCTTTATCTAGCAAAATTACATTTTAACCCAAATTATTTAAAGCGTGAGAAATATTAAATAAAAGCGGTTCGTTAAATAAACGTAACGTGCTACGATTTTTGTTCAGGCAAAATAAATGGCTACCTAACACGGTTCCTGGGGGTCCTTTATCATCACAGTGCAGTTCATGTGGCTCAGTCAATGCTATGACAGCGTATGATTATTACTAAATGTGTGTAATTTTTTACAAATTATTTATGCAATGCTGCATGTTATAGCGGTGATCATTTGCAACTAAATTTCTACATTATTATTCTGTTTTAAAGTATACGTGTAAACTATGTGGTCAGTCGCATCATCACGGTTTGTCCTTCAAAGCTGTTGGAATTTTTCACATCTAAACTCTTTGCTTAATCGCATACAGCATTTTTCACAAACGGCATGCAAGGTAAGCAACAGAAAACGAAACACATTTGGTAAAGCCAAGTCAATAATGTCTAGCAGTTAGTTATTTTATCTGCTGCAATAACAAATTGAATATGGTAACATACTTTGTCCAGTTGGATTTGCAAAGTATTTATGTACTGATGTCATTTTATTTTCCATTAAATTCTCTATATTTTTTTGTCAACTGTTAAAAATATTCGTGTATTTTAAATGTATTATGTGTAATATTACATATAAATACACATTAAAATTAATTGTTTTTATTAACCCTAAAGTTTTAAGACAATAAATCTTTTTTTATTTATTGGTGATTTTGTCTTATGTCAGAACACAGTTGTTGTGGAGCGTTGGTGGAAGGTCCCGTTGTCAAAAGAGGGAAGGCCACCCAGACTTTATCCACGAAGACACAGGGTGTACCGCTTGGTCGAGGACACAAAACATAAAGGCCAAGATAAAATGGAGCTCATCCTTACACAGACAGTGCCTAGTATGTGCCCACCGCTTACATCCCATAAGCTTACCATGGTAGCCAGCTTTTTGTCAAAAGATTTTGTCGTCATTGATTTTTTCTTTACAGACCTTGGTGGACGAGGAGACACAGTTTTTGTGAAAAAGTCAGTAGGCCGCAACAAATTGCTATCCGAGGGCCTTGCTGTCTACCCCTCACAGGAAAATAAAGACATGTTTACAGAGGAAAGAAGGGTTGGTTAACGTATTTGCAAATCATTGCATTCAATGCGTTTCGTGTCACATTCAGATGTAATGCAGTTGTTTTGTTTTTTCTGTAGCTACTGCGTGAAGGAAGGCCAGAGGACAGAATCCAGACACGCACCGGAGAGCTAGTGAGTATATGTCTACAGGCCATCTAATATGCTAGTGTTGTCAAAAATAAGTAAATAACTTCACTGTTTTTCTATTTTCTTTGTAGACTGTTGAATTCCTAAAGAAATCAAAACTTGAAGTCGGCATGCACACTTCCATTCAGTACTCGCTCACAAAAGAAATTGTTAGCAGACAGTTTCTCAGACGGGTAAGATGGCAGATAATGTTATAAGATTATAAATGCATTTTACAGATAAAAGTTTTTTTTTCTTGCATTTACTGTAAATTTGCCCACAGCTCGGTGTGGTTGTACCCACGCATGCCTTGACACTCCCTGAAGAACCAATCACAACGCTTGGAGAGTACTGGTGTGATGTCACAGTAAGCCTAGATGCATTCTTACATATTTTATATCTAGAGATAATCCTCAAATATGTTTTAAACTTATAATAAATTATGAATAAGTTGCAAAACATTATAAAATGAGTGATATGGTGCAAATAGTGTGCATAGCTTGCATCTGAATTAACCAAGTTGCAAATTGATTTCAGGTAGCAGACTGGTATTATTGCCATAAAGCACAGACTTCAGGGCATTAATAATATTTTGAACTGGAAGGCTGACCTGTATTATGTCTCTCAGGTGAATGGAGTGGACAGAGTCAGGGTGCCCATGTCTGTGGTGCCTTTTGTGGAGCCGAGCCAACAGAGACTTATGAGGAAACAGCAAGAACAACAGTCTGATTCAGAATAGTGTTTCTTTAATAAAAGGATGTGTTGTAGGCAACAACTTCTAGGACATAAGTGAGGAATTTGGCAGACAAATTTATTTTTTATCTAAGTTCATGTATCTTTTGAAATATATTGATATGCTTCAATACTGTGTACTGATGTGAATCTAATGAAAATTAAATCTGAAATTCTAAATCTAGTTGCTTAACTTAAGCAGATTGTATACAAAATATTTAACATACAAAAAACATTTTCACGCTAAAAGTATTATTGTTATGCTGACTCCTATTCCCCGCATGATTTGCTGTCCTCTTCAATATCAAAGCTAAAAAATACATTTTAAAAGTTTGTCATAAATTTTAGACAAAATATTTAAAGGGATAGTTCACCCAAAATGAAACTCTCCCTCATGTTGTTTTTAACCTGTATGAGTTTCTTTATTTTATTGAACACAAAGGAAGATCTTTTGATTCTTGATGGTGAGCACGCAGTTGACGGTACCCATTGACTTTCAAAGTATTTGTTTTTCCTACAATTTAACTTAATGGGTACCGGCGTCAAATGTATTATCTCCCATTTGTAAAATACTTTATTAACCATCTTTTAAAGGGGAAATTTGACTAGACTTTTTTTAAGATGTCAAATAAATCTTATGTATGTATGTGAAGTTTTAGCTCAAAACACCATATAGATTATTATAGCATGTTAAATTGCCATTTGATGATGCCAAATGATCTCTGCACTTAATGGCAGAGGCAGAGTGGTTGGATAGTGCAGATTAAGTGGCTGTATTATCCCCTTCTGACTTCACAGGGGGAGCCAAATTTCAATTATATATTTTTGCATATGCTTGCAAATAATGGTTTACCAAAACTAAGTTACTGGGTTGATCTTTTTCACATTTTCTAAGTTAATTCAAGCATTGGGGACCCAGTTATAGCACTTAAAAAGTGTCAGATTTTTATGATATGTCCCCTTTAAAGAAGAAATGTAAGGTAAAACATTACATTTTTAAAATATATTTTACAAAGTTTTGTGTAATAATTTTCTGTGAGTCATGAAAATCCAGAAAATGTCTAATTTTATTGTAAACCCAATATTATTTATATTTCAAATTTATGCATTAAGGTAGGAACTACTTTACACACAAGTCTTTAACACACAAAATGCATCATTTTTGCAAATTCTCTTGTGATGCAATAAAACTGTTATCAACTTTATTTGAGGTTTTACATGAAGTTCTTTAAGAATATATCTTTAACTGAAAACAAGTAATTAAAACCAAGACTAGACTCAAACATTATAATTCATATTTTACATTCCTTATTTTTAATGTCTAATCTCCGTTTCTAGTAACTTGCCACAGATCACAACAGACAATGTGGAAGACAAGAACCCCTCAGACCAAACCAAGTTATAGTTAAACATAATTTCTCAATCATAAAATAAACTTATATCATGTTAACTGAAATGGATGTACGACATTACAGGTGACTATTTAATGACCAAAACATTTGTAACAACACCGAACGTGGAGAACATAAAAATGGACCAACATTACAGATTTTATTCAGCAGACATTTGGTGCCACCATTAATAGTGTAACTGCATCAAAGCGAGATATTTGCAATCTTTCGCTTCTTTCTGAACAATATGACATCTCTAAAAGCTAAAACATTTCTTCTTCACAGTCTCTGCCCAGCTTTAGTTAGAGGAACGTGCCACATTTCGGTGATATTTGGTGTGACGTCCACTAAAATCCATACTTGGCTTGCGTCTGTCGCCGGGTGAGCTTGTTATCGGCCCAGTTGTTCTTCAGTTCAAGCTCGCGTTCCTTGGCTTGATGAATCAGATATGTGATTTGGTGCTTGCGTCTCTGTTGTCCTGTTGGCTGATCTCCTCTTTTCTGTAAGCGAGATTGACATTGAATTTGACATGCATGCAGATTTGTCCCAAACGGTTCTCTTACTAACTTTGAGTGTATCATATTTATGAACTGAGCGAAAACGTGTGCCATTTGTGTTGCTTACCTTGCTGAAGGACTTGCGTGGCTCCAGCTCGGCCGTCATGTTTTTGGCCATCCATTGCTTGTTGCCGCTCAGCTGATCATCTCCTTTGATTTCCAAGAACTTGATTTCCTCTCTTCCACGATTCTGTTTGCCCTGCAGCCGCCGGAACTGGAATAAAGTGTGTGAACGTGAATATTCGAATTGAACACTTACAAAGATATTGGATGGATCACTACTATGATTATGAAGGGACAATGCAACAATCAATATGGGCGCTCTGGTGAAGGACGTGAGCAATAGTAACAATGTATAAAAGTACTTACTGCTTCATCATTGAACATTGAGGGCCCAGATTCATCTTGCTCACAAGCTTCAGGGTCTGGGTCTTGGTAGCCACCCCCCTCGTAGTATTCCTGTAAAAAATACACATGAAACATCAGCTAAACGACGCAAAGATTTTAACATTGTTATAGTGGCATTTTGCACAAGTAGGCGTACCTGCGATGAAGCTTCTGGTTGTTCTGGAAACTGTTGGTACTGATATTGATAATCTTCCCCCTGACCGTCCTGCGTGGCTCCAAGTGACTTACTGTAACTTTCTTTAGATTTAAAGTCCAATGGGGCGTCCTCAACACCAGGTGGAGGGTCCAGAGATGGAACATAGTGTTGGGAATCCGGGATTTGTGACATCACGGGCTGCGATGAGCTTTCTGGAAGGGAAAAGTAGTTTTCTGGAGCCATATCATCATCACTGCCATTGTCATCAGCTGCCATCTGGCGCGCTAACTGCATGGCGGCGGACTTCGCAGCAGCTTTGATGGCTGATGGAGACGGGGTGGTTCCAGAGACGCTCGATGGCTTTACAGTGCTGGCCTTCGGCTTGTCCGACACTGGCCTTTTAGTTAGTGTGTGGGGAACCAGGGGCCGCTGGGCTTCCTTAACCACCAGATTTTTGGGCTGGGGCAGCAAAGAGGAAAGACCACCATTGCCCTAGAAGAATACATATGTGACAGGTGTTTATGGACATTTTTAACAAATGCAAAAAGTTAGGCAAATGTTTGTGCCTTAAAACGTATTATCATACAAAAAAGATTTTGTCATGTGACCCATTTAAATTAAAAATACTGTTTAGATATAATCAAACATTCATAACTTAACAGGTTTACTACCCACTCCTTCCGGACCATTTATGGACTGTACTTAATTGTATTGGTTTTAATGGAAACTATAATGGTTTTGGTGTGTCCCTAATGGTAATGCATTACTACAATAAGGAGCGCAGTGTATTGGTTTAACCGATTCATAATGGAAACCATTACAAATTGCATGTTTTTTAACAGAGTAAAGACTAAACACAAATCCATACCTTGGAAGCTGTTTTCTTTCGCACAGGCTCGTCATCATCAGAGTCGGACTAAAAAATTAAAACAACGTCAATCAGTAAAATGAATCAAATTGACGTTAAAGATTCAAGTGATTCACTCATGAATCAATAAACTCACATCTCCTCGTTTTATTTCAGGAACGGTGATTTTAACGGGCTCTGTGCGCTTTTTGGGTTTGGGTATATCCATCCTCTGAGGCTGAGGGGCCGATGTCTGATCTCTGTTCGGTCTGATTTCTGCTTTTGATTTCGGCGCAGGTAGAGAGGCGAACAGTCCGCCGATCTTACCCGCGGGTCGTGCGGGTAAACCCGGAGTGTCATCGCGATCGCTGTCGTCGCTGCTGTCGTACGCTACCAAAGACATCTCCACCGATCAGATTTAATCAGACGTGTTCATAAAAACTGAATTAAACCCAATCCGATCGCTGGCGAACTGTTTTGCATCACTTTTCGCGAAAGCTACTCAACTTGATCCAATGTCCTTCAGTACTTGAAGGTACTAATAATGCACAACCAATCTATTTATATAATTTTAAGAATATGTCTAGAAAAATGTCTGATCTCAACATAAACTGCAGGTTAAAATAGCGCTGTATGCGTGTAGCTGGAGCTGTGCTTACATTGGATAACTTAGCATTGAAAGATCAATATTTTCTCCGCAAGAAATACATGAATGCATTAGTTTAAACGTGCAACTGTTGTTAAAAACCAAACGTAGACGGCAAACTACGAGTTATCGCTTTCTGTATTTATTTCCTCGCAGCCTCATTTACACCGTAAACATATTTTTTTCTTCCACGATCGGATTTTCTCAACTTCCGGTTCAGCATACATGATTTGCACAATGCTGACACCGTGCGGACACCCCCAGCCTTCTCGTTTAAAGGGGCCATGGCACAAGACTTTTTAAGATGTCGAATAAATCTTTGGTGTCCCCAGAGCACATATGTGAAGTTTTAGCTCAAAATACCATACAAATAATGTATCATAACATGTTAAAATTTCCACTTTGTAGGTGTGAGCAAAAATGTGCCGTATTGGGTGTGCCCTTTAAAATGCAAATGAGCGGATGAAGTGCAACCACCGACCACAACGATGGTGGCTTGTTGCAAATAAAACTCAATTTTGACATCATAAGTAGAGCCAAATTTCAACTACCTATTGTTTCATGAGCTTGTAGAGAATGGTTTACCAAAACTAAGTTACTGGCTTGATCTTTTTCACATTTTCTAGGTTGATAGAAGCACTGGGGACCCAATCATAGGGCTTAAACATGGAAAAAGTCAGATTTTCATGCCATGGCCCCTCTAATAAGAGACCAATGTCATTCCAACCAAAGATAATGCATTAGTAGTAATTAGTAAAATAGAACTTACTACTAAATTAATAAATGTAAATTCACTAACAAAAATTACTATACCATCTTAAAACAATAAACACTCCCAAAAAGTGAACTTAAAAGTATTTTAATCTAAAGTGTATGTTCAAATGTTTTACATTACTTTTGTAAGTGTTATTTCATTAGAAAACTAAAATTATATATATATATATATATATATATATATAATAAAGAAAAAGCCCCAAATAAGAGTCCAGAACGCATGTGAACTTCAAAGCACTCAATAAACATTCTTATATAAATATAAGAGTTTTGATTTATTGTGGATGCTTTTAATCACAACACAATTCCTATAGTTACATTTGTATTACTCTATTGTTTTGATGACTTTACTATTATTGTATAATGTGGAAAAAACCAAAAATGAGTGTATCCAAACATTGACTGGTCCTGTATATAAACCAATACCTCACATCTGTTTGTATCATCAAATCAAGGCAACAGAGTACACTTAGCACTTAGTTGGTTTATTGAGAAAGGCTGCCAAACACACTTTATTTCCATCATAAATAACCTTTGAATTTGAATAACAGTTGCTTCAATGTTCTTCACAGTCTCTGTGGTATCTCAGTACCAATAGGCCTTACGAGGCCTCCTATCTTCCTGAATGTTCATTTTCTCCATAACCTCTTCCTCAAGGGTTTTCAAAGAAGGTGTGTATGTTTTCTGAAGAGCGTCCTCAGTAGATGTGTCTTTAGGTCCATCTGTGAGATATATAAAGAAAGGTAAACAGTCTCAGATTGAATCATATAACTAGTTAATATTTTCACTTTTATATTACAAGGCCACATTTGACAAGCTAAGAGTAAACAGCATCCGTAGCTCCTTCAAATTATCTGCTGTATATTCATATAAATGCCATTAGAGTCCATTATTTTCTCATCTGAAATCCCACCTTTCCATTGCTGGGGAATGATGCCATCTTTTCTCGTATACACTGGTTTGGGAATAATGCGTCCTGTCCTGATGGATACACGCACCTTCTCACCCTCTTCTGTGTATCTCCAATCAATTTCTGTAGGTTTCCTAAAACACATTATTCACATAGACATACTGCTGTAAAAGCAAAGGATAACACGTGTGTTGTATTCTAGTCTATGGCATGTAATGTTTGATGCTCAAACAGAAAGTATTAATGCAAACCTGTCAGTAGGGTCGATAAGCGAAATATCCTTCAGCAACAGAGGCGCTTCACTGGCGATGTATGTACCCCTGTAATCTCCAGATCTGCCAACATACCTGTAATGCTGAATAACAACACGTTTCAAATGTTAGATTAGTTATAACTTTAAACTTTCAGTTGTTGATATTTAACATCACAAGCTTGTTTCCTACCGTGTTCAACCCTTCGAGTATGACCCAGTTCCGATGTCTAAAGACCTGAACAACTTTACCCTGTTTCCCTTTGTCCTTACCAGCCAAAATCTCCACCTGGTTGAATTAAAAATTGAAGTATATGACATAATTAAGTTTCATAATAATAGTATAAAGGGTGTAAGGAATTGTTTTTCTGTATCATTTGCATTTGTAGATGCAAAGAAATCCAAATCCCAAGAAGACTCATAAAAACAGAAACAGATGCTTACTGTATCTCCTTTCAGAACATGCCAGTCCTCATTTGCAATTGGTTCAACAAAAACCTTTCTTCTTTTCCTGCCAGGTGGGTTGAGACGGCGCGCCGCTAGCGTCCACGGTCTGTTCGTCCCATAACGATAATCATGTGGAAAAGCAGCTTTTGCAGCCATTGAAAGCAACGTTGTGAGTCTCATGGTTCTGTGTTTGGGAGCACAAGAGAAATTAAAAAGTTTAAAAGTTACCCCTAAGATTATTTTATGTACTATAGTATTAACTACAGTAAAAATTCTAGATACTAGAATATACTATACTACTAGATACAGTATAATTATATATTATACTAGTTTACTATAGAAAATACTGTAGTATATACTATGTAGTATATACTGTGTATTCTATAATATTGTTAGTAAAGTCTAATATAGTATTTTTATATGGATTAATATTATAAATGTTATGAATGTGCACAAAGATATATATTGCTGAATGTCAACCTTCCTTTCTGGATAGCCAGCCTCCCAATAATGTTTTTTTTCCATCTGGCATTTACGTCTGATTTGACAAACATTTCAGTTCTCATTTTATAATAAAGTAATATAGTTTGCAAACCCTTTGTGTGCTTCATTAATTTGATAATCGTGTTTTTTTTTCTGAAATTTGCACTTGAGCAGGACATCGACCTGTGTTATAATTCTGGGTTCGCTGTCAGATGTTTGCGGAAACATCTACATTGCTGTTTCTTTTGTGTGCTTTAAATATTTTCTTAGCTAGATTTTATACACGCCTTTTTAACAAAGTGGCATTCTACGTACCTAAATCACAGATGCTGTAGTGCTGAATTAAATTCTAGATCCACAAGGGTCAAACTTGTGCACAGCGTGTGCTGCTTCCTTTTCCTGTTCAAACCACGTATGTGTCAAAATAAAAGTCTCTACGTGCCGTCTGCCGTGTCTTGCAGAATGACATACCACACAAATAATTTTAAACAACATGCTTCTTATTCTTGTATAATTATTATGCATTTGTTTTTAAAGATCTTATAAAAGTGAAAATAGCATATACATCTATTTGTCAACTACAAATTGCAAAATTGTGTACAACGTTTTGAGAGTTTTTCTTGAATAATAAATACACTATTACGTTTAACTTACCGGTACTTGATATAAAGAGTATATGATTAAGTAAAGGGTGTAATTACGCTCTAATAAAAGGGTTATAATTATAAATTGCTGTAGCAACTTTTTATATCATGTAGATTCTTGATATGAATGCATTAATACCATAATATGTTATAAATTAGAAAGTTATTAATTAATGTATTAACATAAGTCTAGACATAACATGCATGCCCCTACTTGTATAACACAAAGGCAAATGCAGGGAATTATTAAATTATAGATGACACCTTTATAGTAGGACAAAACATTGAGCTATTACTAAGTGTAATAAATCACCAGCATTTTCAAAATATGTACATTATTGTAAGAACCAATGACAGTTTTTACAATTAAATGTACACAAAATTTATAGTTGCCTGACAGAATATTAAAAAGATTGTCTTTTTTTACTCGAATTAAACCCTCAACCAATCAGATCCCTCTTTCATTCCGTATCCAAGTAAGATGTCTCGGCGCAGCCAATAAGCGTCGAGCTTTGCTTTGTAGTCAGGCAGACATAACACAGTCGTCCAATCACAAAATAAGTCGAAAGGGGATTTTTGCTCTATATTTGTCTCAGGTAGTTTCTTTTTCCTTTATAAAATAAACGCTACAATTGTTTTGAACGTACATGAGATGTTTTACTAGGTAAACTTTGTACAATAATTATGGTTGTCGTTTATGTAAAAGATTATGTATTTTAATGTAATAATCGAACGTTTTCGAGGCGCACAAATGTGGCTAGCTAGTTCCAGAGCAGTCATTGCTAATGATATCGACGTTAGCTACCTCATACATAGACATTATACCGAAACCAGCTTGATATTTAGAAATTATATCGTTTAGTCTTGAATCACGTTAACCGTGCCCTTCATTTGATGTCTTTTACGTTATCTCGACGTCTCTTGGCCTCTGGCTCGTGTTAACTTGTTAGCTGCTAACTCATGCTCATTTAAACTAGCCTGCTGTGAGCTAAAGGCTTATTGCTAGCGATCACTCAGTGAGCAACTTGTTGTTGAATTTGCTTAACTTGAGCAAAGATGATTTTTAGTCATAAATAACGAATAGGTTGGTCTAGTTTCTGGTTGGTTGGCCTTTCAGTACGCCCATAAATGGTTGAAATGCCTGTAATCAACCGGAATTGACCTTTCCGTGAATTATTACTACAATCATGCACTAAATTATCTGGTTTTAAGTGATCAGATTGAATCCTGGGTTTTGTCTAGTATCATGCATACACCGGCTCTTATGTTCTCCATTGGTCGCATGTGTGCTGAATAGAAGGAAACGTCTGCACTGGGGCAGGAAAAAACAGCCCTGCAGTATTTGGGCATGGTCGCTATCCGATTGACCTGACAACAGTTTCATGAGTGGCTGTATTTTTAAAATGGGCAAAATATCTTGAACGTTTAGACGTGGCCGAATTGGGCGCTTGCGTGGTGTGTTTTATGTTTACTTATGATGAAAGAGATTCATATTTCAGATCTCCACCCATTGTGTATATGTAAATGTGGCTTATGTTTTGTAATGACGATTATTTGCTGTCATATGATGAACTACTGACTTTATTATTATTTATAGATCCTATCATGAGCACCTGCTAGGGCTCATGTAGTTTTAGATGTTTATTTAGTAATAACTTACTGATGTTTTGAAATGACATACCGAAAGGTGTGATCCTAAAATTATGATTTAAAGACCAAGTTTGTACTTGACTATGGTGTACATTATATGTGTTTTAATTAAATTCACCTGTCTTTTTAACCTTTGGTCATAAATCAGATTACTAAATTACTCCAATATGTAATATTTGAAGTTTTGGATGATAGTCCAAACTGCATACTAACAGCTTTCTCATATACTAGAGCTTCAAATCAGGAGTGATCTGAATGAGGTTTGTCACTCCAGCGTGGTTGAGACATGGCAGAAGATCCGCTGAAGACCGAAGCCTCGGCTGGGGAGGGGGAGACGGAGCCCAGCATGCTGCTGCAGAAACTAAAGAGCAACATTTCGTAAGAACTGCTTGTTTGTACACTGTCACCATGACGGAGATCGAATTAGCTTGACTTAAAGGGATAGTTCACCCAAAAATGAAAATTACCCCATGATATAATAAAAATATCCATATTTAAACTTTATAAACTATAATGACTAGTCTCCATTAACACGTTCACAAGAAAGTGAGTTGCCATCATATGCAAGTCGTATCATACTGGGCATAAGATCCGGTGAAAATAGATGACTAGAACTGTGCGTTGTGAGTTGGTTTAGCTACAAATAGGGATAACTAAATATCTCTTAACATAGGTTCACACCAGCCGCGTTTGAGGCGTCAAATTTGCGTCTACTGCGTCTAGTTTGCCGCTAGAACATTTTGAGTTTACTCGCTTCATTCGCGCATGAAAGCAGCGTGTGAAATTCTAGTCATCGAGATATTCACGTGTAAATTTGCGTCATGGGAAGGGGTTCTGCGACTCTGCTCGCATCCTATAACACCGTCACTACTAGAGCAAGCTGCTGATTGGTTAATGCGTCACGTTTTTCCAACACTCAATTTGTGCCGAACTAGCAAATGAGGCGAAATCGCATCTACCGCCCTGTGCTTAACGCCTCATTCGCGCCGCGAGACCTCCAGACGCGCGTCAACGCGTCTTCACATTGACTTAACATTGAAATCACTCGCGCTTGACGGCTCTGTTTGAACGCAGCATTATACTGAAATTTAGAATTTTCTTTAAAATCCTTGTTTTATAGTTTTTGTACTTTTACATTAATCTCTTTGCTTTCTTCATTGTTTTGACAGTAAAAATGTGCAAGGCAAAGTGGACAAAATTTTGGTAAGTTTCTAACTGGGTAAAAGTAACATTTATGACCTGAAAGATAATTCAGGGCTTTGAAATTTTATAAATAGCAGGAAATGCATATAATTTGTAACTACCATACTGTATATATACATTGCCATACTATGCAAAATAAAAACAAAGTGATACTTATATGTGCACTAGACTAACTTTAAGTACTTTGATAAAAGTTACAGAGGTTGTATTTATTTATTTCAGTTACATGGAATCTATTAAAGGAATAGTCTTGTTTTCTTAAAAAAAATCCAGATAATTTACCCACCCCTCATGTCATCGAAAATGTTTGTCTTTCTTTGTTCAGTCGAGAAAAAATGTCAGTATTTTTCTCTTTTTAGTAGACTTTATTGGAACAGTTTACCGTTTCAATGCAGTTTAAAATTACAGTTTCAAAGGGCTCTAAACAATCCAAAATGAGGCATAAGGGTCTTATCTAGCAAAACGATTGTCATTTTTTGCAAGAAAAATTAAAAAGCACTTTTACACCATAACTTCTCATCTTGCACCAGTCGTGTGATGCATCAGCGCGACCTCATGTAATTGCGTAAGCTTGTCGAAAGGTCACACGTTACATATGAAATGCACATTTGTGGACCATTTTAAACAATAAACTGACACAAAAACATTAATAAGTATAATTTCACATATAATAGTGTCGGAACGGTCCTCTTTTTTTTACACTTGTAAACACTGGGGTGGTAGTTTCAAATACTTCAAACGTGACCTTTTGACGCATTACGTGAGGTTGCACTGGCGCGTCACACGGCCGGTGCAAGACGAGAAGTTGGGGTTTTAAATTTTTCTTGCCGAAAATTGTAATTGTTTTGCTAGGTAAGACCCTTATGCCTCGGTTGGGATGTTTAGAGCCCTTTGACACTGCGCTGAAACTGTCATTTTAAACTGCATTGAAACTAATGTAAACTGTTGGGGTCCAATAAAGTCCATTAAATTGAAAAAAATCCTGGAATGTTTTCCTAAAAAAACTGAATTTCTTCTCGATTGAACAAAGAAAGACATAAACATTTTGGATGACATGGGGGTGAGTAAATTATCTTGATTTTTTTATAAGAAAATGTAGTATTCCTTTTAATGGAAGTCCAGATCCTAAAACATCTTTAGTGTTAGTGTATCATCCTTGATTTAAGGTTTAATATCATATTTATTATGAATATAGCATTTCATAATGTACATCTCCATTTCCTTTACTGTGTTCCTCATCCTATTGTCTCTGTGTTGTCCATTTTCAGGAAGATGTGCAGCGTTTCTCTGACAATGATAAGCTCTACCTTTATCTACAGCTACCCTCAGGTCCAAGTGCAGGAGAGAAGAGGTACACTTTATAAAACGTGAAATCCAGGCTAAAGTCTCATAATCTAATAATGGGCTTTAAAGATTAATTTTACATTGATTTCAATCTGTGACATGACCTTACTCAGTCAATATTAAAGATATTAATGTTATACTGAATACAGGGAGTATTCCTAAAGTGCAGTTGATAGTGTTATCAGCATGGGCAAGGTCATGGGTTAATTTTCCAAGGAATACACATACTGATAAAATGTATAACTTATATGAGTGCAGTATAAGTCAGATTTGCCAAATGCATAAATGTAATACATGTAACATTTACAAATGACTTCTCTATTTACACAAGTGGTGATTCAAACTCGGTCAACACGGCAGATCAGCTTCACACCTGCAACTGGATTCGTAGCCACTTGGAAGAACATCCTGACACCTGCCTGCCTAAACAAGATGTTTATGAGACATACCGGTAAAACAAGCAGAATATCTAGTTGCTTGTGCCTACATGCTATTTGCATTTTAATTAACCCTTGCAGTCTTTCTCGAAATATAATAGTTGTGCATCGGGCATTTTGTATTAAAACAGGAAGCACTGTGACAACCTACAGCATCGGCCTCTAAGTGCAGCAAACTTTGGCAAAATAATCCGTGACATCTTCCCTAACATTAAAGCACGAAGATTGGGTGGAAGAGGACAATCTAAATATCCTTCCGACTTTGTTTTCCCTTTATTAAAGAACATGTATACCATTATACCATTTAAAGGGACACTCCACTTTTTTTTGAAAATGTTCTCAGTTTCCAGCTCCCCTAGATTATATCTGATTTTTACCGTTTTGGAATCCATTCAGCTGATCTCCGGGTCTGGCTGTGCCACTTTTAGCATAGCTTAGCACAGTCTATTGAATCTGATTAGACCATTAGCATCGCGCTCAAAAATGACCAAAGAGTTTCGATATTTTTCCTATTTAAAGGTGCAGTGTGTCATTTTTAGAAGGATCTCTTGACAGAAATGCTAAATAATATACAAAACTATATTACCGGGTGTATAAAGACCTTTTTATAATGAACCGTTATGTTTTTATAACCTTTAGAATGAGAAGTTTTTATCTACATACAAGAGGGTCTCCTTACGTGGAAGTCGCCATTTTGTGACGCCATGTTTCTACAGAAGCCCTTAATGGACAAACTTTTTTACTAAGTTGTGTCCGATGATGACATTTTTTTCTGGTGGCGGCTACCGTAGCTTCTCTATGCGTTTCAAAAGCAAGGGGTGAGCAGTGGACTGAGCCGTTGGTTCCAATTAAAACACCTGCACCTTTAAAACTTGACTCTTCTGTAGTTACATTGTGCACTAAGACCGACAGACAATTAAAAGTTGTGATTTTCTAGGCAGATATGGCTATGTACTATACTCCCATTCTGGCGTAATAATTAAGGACTTGTAACATGCTGTAACATGGCTACAGGATGCGCAATGATATTACGCAGTGCCTGAAAATAGTCCCATTGGTAACTTTCAATAGCACGGGACTATTTTCGGGCACTGCGTAATATCATTCCAGAGATCCAGAGATTGGCTCAATGGATTCCAGAACGGTAAAAATCAAATATTTAACTCTAGGGCAGCTGGAAAATGAGAATATTTCAAAAAAAGACTAGTTCTAAGGCAGACGAGAAGATTTTGAAAATGTTTATATGAGTGGTTATAAAAAAAAAAAGAGTCTGAATTTGACTTTCTAGACTTCATGGGACTGTAAATAAGCATACAATAAGTTTTTTTTATGCTACAAATGCTGTTGTTTGAGCTTTGAATGTTCTTTCAGGTTAAAAATTAATTTCAGGAAACTGAATGTTGGTTTACCCTTAACATTTTTGCCAGCACATACTGCTATAGTGGAATCCGTAGGAAAACCGTACTAAACATGCCATTACTGCCCAACCTTGACCTCAAGAATGACCCGGTATGACTGTCCTCTCATTGCTGAATTTTGGTTTCAAATCTAATTTTACAACAAGTAAGGTGGAGTTAGGGTGGTACCAGCTTGATATGGCAACATTATCTTAACAAAATTTGGTTTCATGACACTAGTCACACTCCACATTACTCAATGCAGCTTTAATTGCTTTGAAAAGACTAAATAATACGTTCTTCTGCTGTCCATTAGATGTAATCTGGGTATTTAGTCACTTAACTTTCAAAAGAGAAACATAGATTTACACTTTTTTTTTTCGAATCATGTGACATGTTGTGCCCTCTTCAGTCTGAACTGACAGAACTGGTGCAAACCTACAAGCAAGAAGTCACCGAAGCCGCTTGCGAGCTCATATGTGACTGGGCTCAGAAGATCCTGAAGCGCTCTTTCGACACGGTGGTGGAGATTGCACGCTTCCTCGTACAAGAGCACATAGTTAACCCACGCTGCAGTCAAGCCGAGCTTGTCACTTCAGCTGCTCTGGCAGGTACCTGCAAGACATTTTTGTAAAATAAAACGTGTGGATTGAGGAGTGAAGTTAAATGTATGTCTACGTTTGTCACAGGAGGACCTTCTAAACCTCATAAAGTGATCAAAAAGCTATCGACAGCATCTCGTACAGGAGCAGAAGAAGATGGTGGTGTGGATATTAAGGTTGTTGTAAATGGGTCCTTAGTACCAATTAAATGGATTTTGTCATCATTTAGTCGCCTTTGTATTATTGCATGACAAGATGATATTTTAAAGAATCAGTAAAACTGACCATTGTATTATCATGATGTTTTTGATAGCAGAAAGAGAAAGATGGCATGGAACAACCTCCAACTAACAAACAACAGGCCACTGATAAACCAACCAACAAGGTGGAGTCTGCTCGTGTGGAGGCCTACATGAAGAAACTGCCTCAACTTCTTCCCAGAGGCCACTTACCTGAGAAAACATCCCCACCGTGTCTCGCATCTGCCACTTTCCCCCTTGCTTATTCAACTATACCGCCACAACCAGGCAGCACGGTCCCGCTCATGATTCTGCCATCGAGCATGAGTCTTTCATACCCAGAACGTGAGAAGACATCGGTCACGGTCACCACATCCGCCGCTCCGACTTCGGTCGTCCAGAGAGCCCGACCGAGCGCTCCTAAGCGGGGCCCTGATCCCTCAACGTCAGCCCCCGGGTCAGTCGGCGTTCCCGCTAAACGAAAACGAGGACGACCCCGGAAGCAAAGACCGGAAGACGTCGCGCCACAAGTCCAGCCGACCCAACCGTTGAATCCTAATCCTGCTTTACTCACGAGAGGAGTGATCCAAAAGGCCTTGCCCTCCGCAACTTCTTCACAGTTACTGGAAATCGTGATCCAGGACCAGCATCCGAGCTTAATGCTTGGCCAACTTCCTGCCGTCCAGGAAGTGACAGACGCTGAACGTAGGGGTGTGGTGGTGCCATGTCAGCCTGCCCCAGTCCTGGAAAATCAGCAACCCATCATGCTACTGCCCGGGCCTAACCAACCCAGTTACGAATTGAGCCGCGGTGTGGTCATCCAGCGAGCACCGCTGTCTAGAGAAGGAAGGCCGCCTACTCAAGAAACTGGTTTGTACCTCCCGCCACCGACACTGTTAGAGGACAGAGGAGAAGTGGAAATAACTTTGACTCCCGTGGAGCCACAAGTTGATTCATTTGGCTCCTCGTGTGGAGAAACCCTAAAACCGGATGCTCCATAGTAGCAGCACACCAGCCATCCACAGAGATATGCATTTTCTTTCCAGAGATTTGGTGAATTGCATACTCGGTTACAAACTGAAGTTCACAGTTTTGGCCGAGATTAATCTGCTTTTTGTAGGGTGTCTAATGATGTTGAGTACATCCGTCATTGTTGCAGTGGCAACAAACGCCTTTAAACCGCAACTACACTCTCAATATTACCGTACGCTAATATTATTAGCGTAAAACGTTTGTTGATTTTAGGAGTAAATTCGTTTTCAAAGTGTGTCGTTTCAAACAGAAAAGTAATGATTGTTATCAAGTGTCAAACACTCCCTGTATCGCCCATCGGTTGGACAAAGTCCTACCTGTGGTGCAGAAAATCACACTTTACCTTTAAGAGATTACATATTGTATATTCAAGTGGCCTAAACCTTACATAACAAAAGATTTGAAAGTTGAAGTTTAACGTATTACAGTAAAATTGTAAAATGACATTAAATCCGGTAGACATGCTCATAAATAACTGACATTAATAGGAGTGCCATCGAAAAAAGGAACTGCTTACCGTATGTTGGTGCTGTTGTCCCCAGTGCCAAAATTAAGCAGTCGGTCTTTTATTGCTCTAACCGTCTTTGCATGTTCGTGTTTGTAAACATGAATCGAGACATTCGAGTGTTTTTCTAGTTGTTCAGATGACAAAGAGTGGTATTACGGGTTTGTAACTTCAGGGTTCTTAAAGCTTACGACCACCAGAAGTCCCTCCCTCACCCAAAGATTGGGTAGTAATAGTTTTTACTATGATTTATGTCGTATATAACAGATATATGAAACTTCTAAATTACTACGAGGAGTTGTGAAGGTATAAAAGAAATGCAGTCTTAAAAATAAAGGTGCTTTACACCTTCACAGCGATGCCATAGAAGAACCATTTTGAAGGTTCTTCAGATGGTAAATTTAGCCAAAAAATAGTTTGTCTATGGCACCGTGAAGCTTCTTTATTTTTTTAAGAGTGCACTCTTTTTGTTATGTGTAAAACGAAGACCTCATAAGTCCCTTTAAAATATGCAAATGAGGCCGTGATTTTAGGATTCTTCTCAAAGCCCCCGTGTCGAGGTCTGACCCGTCGACTCTTGCAGCAACAAAAATGAGCACTTAACGTATGTAAATAGTTTATCAGTTAGCCTAAAAGGATATCAGCATAAGAAAAGCGTACTAGAAAGATTTTAAAAGTCTTTTATTTTCCAAATGTTGCAGATGTACAGCCATCGTCACATCATAATATTGCTACTATGAAATATTATTATTATTATTAGTTATTAGTAAAGTGTGCACTGGCACCCTAAAAGCATGTGCAAAATAATTAGCAGTAAGATAAATTTATGAAATTTGATTATATTCAAACTACTAAATATTTATTTATGCAAATTTTACAGAGATTGAGCCTCAACGACCTGTTTTGAGTTGATTTTTAAAGGAGAATTCTCCCTTTTGTGTTTTTAGAGCTTTAAGCGTTCATATTAGTAGTTTGTGTTTTAAACAATTGTAGCAAAAAAGTCGACACGCTTACTTATGTTACCTTCTTTTTATGTACTTGCACTGCTTTTAAAAATGTGAGAAAACACATTCATTTGTGATTTCGTACTAAATGATTGAATTCATTTGAAGCCGCTGAAATGTCCTTTACATTTAAAGGGTTCAACCGGCTACAAAATGATAAAAAAACTGAATTCTCCTTTAAAGTATTATTAAGCAGATTTCAGCTCAACAAAGGCTGTTGATGGTTAAAAGATGTTTAACAGGCACTTAACAAAGAAAGCCACTCTGATTATTTACAAAGAGATTTAAAGTCAGATGTTAATATTTATTGAAAAAATTTAGTAAAATATGTGAGATGGTAAATGAGTATGAGTGATCATTTTACTATTGACGGTGCTTTAAAGAAGGCTAAACGGGTTTAATGTCCGCTGGTTGATGGTGCTGATGGGTAGATTACTTTGAGTTCCTGTAAATGAGAAGCCGAACTTGTGAAATGATTGTGCTGTATAGGCCACACCTACAATCCAATAGATTCTATGTTTAATACGTGTGGCTGTTTTTACAGTACAGTATTTTGGGAAAAAACATTAAATGAATTCCCTTTCATAATGAACTTCTATTTAGTTTCATTCATTCACTTTACCATTCAGTTTATTTTTCCGCTTTGATGTAGTGCACAGTTCACCTGCAATGTTACAGATTGGTAAATTTTGAGGTTAAGATTTGCATACTAATGTAAGCGTCCATAACCTTTAACAGTAAAATATCAGGCTGACATTTTTAAGATATACATTGACAAGACAAAACATAAAAATTAATCGATAAATGATAATGAATTGCATTTGATAAACAGTGGGAGTGCACTGTAAAAAAAGTTGGTTCAAAATGTAATTTTAAATTAATTCAACTTAAAAATAGTAGTTTACACAACTTTTTTTTGTTAAATAATATTTTTAAGTTGAATTAACTCAATTTTAAGCAACCAGGTAACTTGCATTTTTATGTTGAACCAACAAATCTTTTTTTACATTGTGAATGATCACATTTGACAGATTTGAAGGTTTGGTACGCTCCACGTTGTGTTTTAGGATTAAAAGCAGTTTAATACAATATTTCCATGCGAATAATAACCATCAAAACATTTGAGTAAATGGTCATTTATATCCATTTATAGATGTGATATTCATAGCCTCTCAGTAGTCTATCAACACTAGTTTTATTTTTTTGCAAATCTAACGTGACACCACGGAAATGTAAAGCGTTCAGTACAACATAGTGCCTCATACGAACCACTGTGCTCTGTAAATATCCATCATTCTTTGCGTTATTTATGAGGTCTAAACTTTAGCTCTGAAGCCCTGAGTGGATTTTGTGTTTACTCTTTGGTTAACGCTCTCAATACCATTGACCTAAAAAAGAAACCAAAATGACATCCTGATCTCATGTGTTTATAGTTATTACCCATCAGTGTTGGTAATTCTTATGTTTCATTGTGACAAACTCTTAAGCAGCCAATGGTAAACATGTCTAGCACATTACAGACTTGTGTAAAACTGTTATTTAGCATAAATCCTGCTTTGAGTCGACATACATGAGTTTTATATCAACCCAGTGGAAATATATGTTGTGAGTGTCAGTAATATGCCATTAGTTGACCTGTCACTTTAACCACAGACATCCGATACGTCTAACGCTATAATTGGATCATCATCATTTTTTTGGTCAGTTCATGCATGGTTTGTGTTTTGAAAATATGTTACAAAGGCGAGACAAACGTCTGTTCGTTATTTGCCGTTTCCTTCAAAAAAAAATCAATCCCTGGTGTTTGTTTTGCACTTTAATTTTCTAAACAGAAAGCACACGGGGAGAAAAGAATAAATGCAGCACCTAACATGTTATTTGTTTAGTACTTCGAATCATAATGTCTTCTTTATAAAAAGTTTTTTTTTGTATTGCATATGTTTTTCATGTTAAATCTGTAAAATTTGACATCTTCCATATGAGAAAAAACAACAATCTCTGACTGTGAGCACATTTTCATAAATCAGCACTAATAAACGATATGTATGATGTTTGTTTATATCAAATGTTTCGAAACAGTTCTTTCATGTTTACTAATTTATTATATTTGACCCTGGACTACACAACCAGTCATAAGTCGCACACGGGTATACTTGTAGCAATAGCCAAAAATCTATTGTACGGGTCAAACTGATCAATTTTGTTATACCAAAAATCATTAGGATATTAAGATCATATTCAATATTTTGTAAATGTCCTACCTTAAATATATATAAAAAATTTATTCATTATTAGTTATATGTGTTGCTAAGGATTTCATTTGGACAACTTTAAAGGCGATTTTCTCAATATTTAGATTTTTTTGCATCCTCTGATTCCAGATTTATAAACCATACATAAATGGAAAGTTTATTTTTTCAGCTTTCAGATTTTAAAAAATGTACCCTTATGACTGGTTTGGTGGTCAAGGGTCATATATGTACACTCACCTAAAGGATTATTAGGAAAACCATACTGTGTTTGACCCCCTTTCACCTTCAGAACTGCCTTAATTCTACGTGGCATTGATTCAACAAGGTGCTGAAAGCATTCTTTAGAAATGTTGGCCCATTTGATAGGATAGCATCTTATGGAGATTTGTGGGATGCACATCCAGGGCACAAAGCTCCCGTTCCACCACATCCCAAAGATGCTCTATTGGGTTGAGATCTGGTGACTGTGGGGGGGCCAATTTAGTACAGTGAACTCATTGTCATGTTCAAGAAACCAATTTGAAATAATTCGAGATTTGTGACATGGTGCATTATCCTGCTGGAAGTAGCCATCAGAGGATGGGTACATGGTGGTCATAAATGGATGGACATGATCAGAAACAATGCTCAGGTAGGCCGTGGCATTTAAATGATGCCTAATAGACACTAAGGGGCCTAAAGTGTGCCAAGAAAACATCCCCCACACCATTACACCACCACCAGCAGCCTGCACAGTGGTAATAAGGCATGATGGATCCATGTTTTCATTCTGTTTATGCCAAATTCTGAATGTCTCAACAGAAATCGAGACTCATCAGACCAGGAAACATTTTTCCAGTCTTCAACTGTCCAATTATGGTGAGCTTGTGCAAATTCTAGCCTGTTTTTCCTATTTGTAGTGGAGATGAGTGGTACCCGGTGGGGTCTTCTGCTGTTGTAGCCCATCCGCCTCAAGGTTGTGCATTTTGTGGCTTCACAAATGCTTTGCTGCATACCTCGGTTGTAACGAGTGGTTATTTCAGTCAAAGTTGCTCTTCTATCAGCTTGAATCAGTCGGTCCATTCTCCTCTGACCTCTAGCATCAACAAGGCATTTACGACCCCAGGACTGCTGCATACTGGATGTTATTCCCTTTTCACACCATTCTTTGTAAACCCTAGAAATGGTTGTGCGTGAAAATCCCATAAACACCCATATGTCTGCAACAAAAATGTTGCACTGAAGTTGCTTCATCAGAGTTGAGAAATCAAAGGCCACACATTTCCTTTTAACACAGATGTAGCTTTTATTAGCTCAGCTTAAGGGACAGTTCGCTGAGCGAATCAAAGCAGAATTTCGTGTACTTAGTGTACAATACATAACTTTGGATGCGACTATGTACAGATCAACTTCAGACAGTAGTAGTTCAGTGTAATATTAAAGTCGTATAACAATACCTGATAATTTACCATTACAGTCCTTCAAATGACACTTTATCCTGCCACGGTTAGAAATTCCCTTCTGGTGCTCGAAGAAATGCTTAAAAACAATTGCTACCTTTATTTGGTCCAGCAGATAATAATAAGCAACAGTTTTAACTACGAGACTAACAGAAAATAAAGAGGATGACTACTATAAAGGCAGGCTTGGCATTAGGTTGACAGAGTCCCTTGTTTCAACACTGGTACAGAAAAAAGATGTTAACTGAAGCTGATCTGCTTTTAAACAGTCTGGTTATTGTTGTGGTCAGACTATCATTTAAAGAATACAACAATCTGAATCTTCCTTCTTTTCTCGCCGCCTCTGTCTTTCGGGCTGGGCCGTGGCTTGACCTCTTGCCTGTAGGGGTATTAAGATAAGATTTAGAGTTCAGTTTCAATCACTACAAACTGTTTTGTTTCATTATCTACAAATCAAATAGCAGGAGTTTCCTCTCGCCTGTCCTGCTGAGGGCTGCTGTTGTGTCTGGGGTTGCTCATACTCCTCCTGCTGAAGTTGTCTGGCCAGCTCCAGGTCACTTATGGGTCCAGGAGCTTCACCTTGCTCCTGCTGTAGAGACATCGCCACCAGATAGTCCTATAATTACATCATATTGCAATCTTAACATTTTTAGTTGCACTGTTTTTTTTTTTTAGTAGACAGAATAATCAGTAAGAATGTCGGGTGGGACTTGTGTTGAAATTAGATTTTGAAACTTTCAGTGTGATCTCAGACTTTTGGAAGCCATTGCATTAATGTGTGGTTTGTGGTCAAGCATAGGACTAGCAATGGTTAAGTCACATGGTTCGATTTTCAGTTCAAAGAGATACTAAAACCCACATATGGGACATATGTCATATGTTATTAGATGTTGCATGGTTGCACAAGGTGTCATGAAAAACGTAATTTAATTTTTCTCATTTACCCTGCAAAGGAAAATAACAATATACTTTGACTTGAAAAAAAAAACATGTTTTCCTTAAATCCTTTTAAGTGTTTGCAAATTGCTTAAAACCTCTGAAATGATAAACCAATTCAAACAGGAGTGGATGTTAATAAGTGAACCCAAGTTAATTGTTAATGTTTGGACATTTACTTGTACTCTGTTCTTACCACAATCAAATTGAAACTTAAAGGGATACTTCAGCCAAATCAAATCAAAATTACCCAATAATTTACTCACTCTTAAAGGAATATTCAATTTTCTCAAAAGAAAAATCCAGACAATCCACTCACCACCATGTCATCCAAAATGTTGATGTCCTTCCCCGTTCAGTCGAGAAGAAATTATGTGGAAAACATTGCAGGACCCTTCTCACTCCAATGGAGTCTAATAGACACCAACAATTAACACTTAACTCAACACTTGACAGTTTTTTTCAACGGAGTTTCAAAGGACCATAAACAATCCCAAACGAGGCATAAGGTCTTATCTAACAAAACGATTGTCATTTTTGACAAGAAAAACAACAAATATACACCCCCAAAGCACAACTTCTCGTCCAGATCCGGTCGTGATGCGCCAGCGCGACCCCACGCAATACGCCATGACGTCAAGAGGTCACAGAAGACAAACGCGAAACTCCGCCCCAGTGTTTACAAGTGTCTTGAAAGAGGACCGTTCTGACATTGTTGTATGTCAACTGATACGAATTAATGTCTTTGTGTCAGTTTATTGTTTACAATGGTCAGCAAATGTGCGTTTTATATATGTAACACGTGACCTCCCTACGTCACTACGCATTTACGTTAGGTCGCGCTGGACCGGATCTAGACGAGAGGTTGTGCTTTGGAGGTGTGGATTTGTTGTTTTTCTTGTCGGGGGTGACAATCGTTTTGCTGGGTGGGACCCTTGTGCCTCGTTGGGGATTGTTTGTGGTCCTTTGGGACTCCGTTGAAAAAAAACTGTTACGTGTTGAGTTAAGTGTTAATTGTTGGTGTCTATTAAAGTCCATTAAAATGAGAAAAATCCTGCAATGTTTTCCTCAAAAAACATAATTTCTTCTCGACTGACCAAAGAAAGACATCAACATTTTGGATTACATGGTGGTGAGTAAATTATCTGGATTTTTCTTTTAAGAAAATGGAATATTCCTTTAAGCAATCCAAGATACGCATGTCCGACATATTTCAGACACATTTGGAGTTATTTTGGTAAATGTCCTTGCTCATTCAAGTTTTATAATGGTAGAAAACAGGGATCAGGGAACAACCTCTGACTCAAAACTTTCAAATAGTGCATTCATCCTTCACAGAGGTAATTCACACGACCCCAAGGGTTTAATTAAGGTCTTCTGTGGGTAACTGATGCGATTTTGTAATAAAAATATCCAGATTTCAAACTTTATAAACTGTAATAACTAACTTTGGTCATGACGCCATCTTGGACTCCTGCGAGAGTTTTAACGTAGTGAGCATTGGTTGCCATAGGTACGTTGCGCAGTGACTCAAAGATGGCGTCAATACAGGAAGCTAGTTTTTAGTTTATAAACCTTGAAATCTGGATATTTTTCCTACAAAATTGCATCACAGAACACCTTTACCGTGGGTTCACACCAGCCGCGTTTGAGGCTTCAAAATCACGCCTCATCTAGTTTACATTTTAAGTTTACTCACTTTATTCGTGCGTGAAATTGTAGTCATCGAGACATTAACGCGAAAAATCGCTTCAAGGAAGGGGCTTCTACGACTTTCTGTAATCACGTCGCCACTACAGCTAAGCTCCTGATTGGTTAACGCGGCGCGTTTTTTTTTGGCAAAGTTCAAATTTTTCAACTTGCGCGTTTGCTGGGGCAATGCTCAATTCACGCCGCTAGACCTCCAGACGCGAGTCAACGCATCTTCAAATCGACTTAACATTGAAATCACTCGCACTTGACGCCTCTACCGCGGCTGGTCTGAATGCAGCATTAGTAACCCATTGGAGCCATGTGGATTACTTCTGTTTAAGTCAGAAGTTGTTCCCTGATCCCTGTTTTCTACCATTATAAAGCTTGAATGAGCAAGGACATTTGCTACAATGACTCCATATGTGTTCGTCTGAAAGATGATGGGCATGTGTGTCTGGGATTGCTTGGGGGTGGGTGGATCATGGGGTAGTTTTGATATCTGGCTGGAGTATTGCTTTAAGGTGACCCCAAAAAATTCACCCTGGTTTTAATAGCTGGTTTCTATCTTGAAAACAAAAACAACAGAGATCTAAAAAAGGCCAATACACTATTCTGGCATTTAGACTATAGAGTGACGCAGAGATGACGTATTTTTGTAGGCCAACCCAGGAAATTAGCGAGACTTAGTTCCCTCGTTATAAAGCCCATTTATTTTTCCCATAGATTTTTCGATTATTGCAAAAAATAATGTGTTTAAAAAAAGTTTGACACTTACATGATTTGTCCAACAAAATAATCTTCACAGATGAACACAAATTCTATGATTTTTGAAGTATAAATGCGTTTACTAGAAATAAAAATCAAAACAAATTTAGACTTTATAGAAGTTGTGTTCATCTGTGAAGTATGGAAGCCCATTTCCACCACATAAGTAAAAAAAATATGCTCTGGTAAATCATAATTATGAGATATTTAACATTTAATCCCATAATTATGACTTTAAAAGTCATAATTTCGGCTTTTTATATCATAATTATGATTTACCAGAGCATGTTTTTTTTCTTATGTGGCGGAAATGGGCTTCCATAGTAAAGATTATCTTGTAGGACAAAACGTGTAAAGCCGGGTACACACCAAAAGATAATTGGGCTGATTTTGGGCCGATTTCCCCCCTTCCGACAATCCTAGCTATGTCCCGAGTATCGCGAAGGTTTCACAGATTATCTTATCAGATTGTCCCTTCATGTGAGGTGTGTTAAAAGTGTCCGAACCTGCTCGGAAGAACGTCGGAGCCGCGCCGATCGCGAATCGTAAATATTCAACATGTTGAATATTTACGATCAGAAATCCTGATGTGTGTGGGGAATCCCGAGGACAAACCCGAGCACGCCATTGAGATTATCACGTGAAACGAAACCATATCCAATCAGAAAGCGAGATGAGGGAAGACGGAAGCAGTCATGGTGCAGCACAAAGGCCGCTTCTCAATCCGTAGGTCGCATTTCCAGGCTGTATATACGTCATCAAGACTGTCTTATTTCAGAATATATAAAATTGGCTATTATTCGTTGTTCATCGTATATTGTTTTAATAAACTTATGACTTGTGAATGTAATGCTCAGTTAACTTGAATAAACCAGGTTTCATGACGTATGCAGCCTGCATATGCGACCTCAGCAGGCTACAGCTTTCGGATTGAGAAACGGCCAAAGTGAAGTTGATGTGGACAGTAGAGATGGAGGATCAGCTTGTTAATTTGTGGCAACAGCACGAATGTTTATACAACGTGTCTTGTAAAAATTATTCCAAGCACTATCATTGAAATGTCTTCCTGCATATCGTCCGCCATGCTTGTTTTGAAGTCTTGCGAGATTTTGTGGGATTTCCTGTGTTCACAGTCGAGACTCTGATTAAAAATCTGTTTGTGTATGGTGTGCTGTCTTTAACACATAATGGCACACCACACACTATAGGAGCAAAACGGATAAATCTAGGATTTTTTATCATCAAGTTTGTGGTCCATCACATTTTTAAAATCTTATAAGATGTAAAAAATCTTCTGGTGTGTACCCAGCATAAGCTTCATACATTTGTTTATTATTTTTTGTGATAATCCAAAAGTCTATGGAAAAATGAATGGGCTTTATAGCTAACCTCCGGGGTTGCCCTACAAAATCGTTTTTTTGTCATCCCTGCAGCACTCGATTACATAAAATTTTTCCAACTCAGAACTGTATCAAATCGAATCCTTGATGGTACTCACCTGATCGATCTGCATTTGCGCCTGTTGCTGTACGGTGGGACGACTGGCGGCTGTGGGTTTCTGAGACGGATGGCACAGCCTGAATTCTGAATCGCAGAAATTCCCATCGCCCTCAACATTATGAAGACTCTCCCACACCACATTCTCCTCCTGCAGGAAACCCTGATCTGTGACCAGCAGATAGAGGTAACCCTGCGAATTCACACATTAAACATTTACATAACGATCACTGATCATTAATAAAGACATAAATCATCTTCTTACATTTTAGCAAAACTGAACAGTCAAAAATGAACATCCATCTGAATATCATATCTGTGGTGCTTGCTATGATATATAATCAGATATAAAGACCTATGAGGAGTGTTGGTGTGGGAAAGCTGGTAAACACCTTGTGCTTTATCATTGTGCTGAAGTGGTTGTTCCTGAAGAACACGGAGAGCTCGCCCTCTTTAGCCGTTGTGTTCAGCTCACACAGGCCGTGATATGACAGCTGGGTTGCTGTGGACTCCAAAAACTGCTCTGCTATCAAACCTGTTGGGACAAAGAGATCATATGACTTTAATAACCTGATGACAGTCAGGCATTAACACAACGTTGAGAAGTTCATACATCGTTTCTTCTCTAATAACATATGAGCCATTAGTGTAAGTCAATATTTCTATTGCTCGTATTTCATTTTAGGGATTTAAACAAACATGTAACCCAAGTAGCTTTGGCATGTAACTTGTCTCATATGTGACACTGGACCACAAAACCAGTCATAAGTTGCATGGGTATATTAGTAGCAATAGCCAATAATACATTTTATAGATTAAAATAAAATATTTTTATGCCATCATAAAAGTCATGTTCAATAAAAATGTATTTATCATGAGTAATATGTTCAAATAGTTGTATCTCAGCCAAATATTGCCCTAACAAACCACACATCAATGGAAAGCTTATTTATTCAACTTTCAGATGATGTATGAATCTCAATTTCTAAAAATTTGTGGTTTGGATGTCTGGCCCTTTCTCGCATACCTTCACTGACTTGACTGCTGTCCGTCGAGTGCTTGAACTCTATAATCTTTTCAACCAGTTGGTTGTAGCTGAGTTTTCCCACGGCATTCACCGTTTCAGGACTCTGAAGAAAAGAGCTGACTTTAAATTGTGTGCAAAGAGCTTATTTTCACTGGGCAAGCACAACAAAAATGCACAATTGCACAAAGTAGTGAATATTTTAAACAACATATGCATTTTAACATGGCGTTGACCTACCTGCGGGTCTACAAGCCAGCCGTGGTAAAGAGGAATGTCGAGGAGATCAAAGACGATGCATTCGGGCGTGTACTCGAAATCAGATACGCCTGTAAATCGCACGTTAACGTCGAGGCCCGTCGACAGTTTTGGCAGCACAGCCATTGCGTCGCTCATATTCTGTAGAGACAAATTGATAGTAAATAAATACAGTCTTTAGACAAATGTGATCCTGTACCACAAAACCAGTCATAAATCGCACAGGTATATTTGTAGCAATAGCCTAAAATACATTGTATGGGTCAAAATTATTTTTAATGCCAAAAATCATTAGGATATAAAATAAAGATCATGTTCCATAAAGATATTTAGCAAATTTCCTACCGTAAATATATAAAAAAAACATGTATTATCATTAAGTATACAACAGTTCTTTCTGGTTCTCGAATCTGATTGGCTAAGAGCTATGCGATATTGTGCTGATAACGGCACTGTAACCGCTTCACCTTTCGTATTATTCCGCCACCTAGTGAATGGAGGTCCTAAGCAGGCTCATCTCTGAATGGAAAAACACAAACGCGCTGTTTTGAATCACTCTCCGTGTGTCTCATTAGTTTACTAGCTCATAAATCAGTCTGTGAATCCCCAATCGGAAGTTATTATTCCGTCAAAGATCAGCGCTCTTGGATGTTACGTTAAAGTTAATGGGAGAAATGTCTTGTCACATCGTGTGGACGATTAACACTTGGAAAGAGGAACATAAACACTCGTTTTTTCTGGAGCTATATCTTTTATCAGAACGCGAAAACACCGTGGAACTGCAGGTAAGCACCGCAGCTTTTAAATGTGGACATTGATCATTTACTTTATCGTGACGTGACTATTAAAACATGTTATGAGATATCGCCACTGGCATAACGTTATTTATAAGCAGCAAGCAAAAACATCTCTCTGACACTTATAAAAAACCGTTTTGTATAGTACTGACAAGAACAAAGTTTAATAATAATAATTGAGTGCTCGTATGAATAAATGAGAAAGCAATAGTAACGTTATATAAATATAGTTTTATTAACTGTTACCTCGCGCCAAAACAATAACAACACAAAAGACACTAAATATGAATAAGAAATCAAGTAAAAGTTTGATCATGACACCAAATACTGCTGATTTGATCTCATTTTGACGATCATAAACAAACAAGGCCAACATGAGAGCCAGGGAATCCCTTTCAGAGATGTAGCCCAGAGAGGGCGGTGGTCAGCGGGGCGAGTGAACACTGACGTCCGCTCATGCTTTGGTTCTCATTCGTACCGAATCTTACTAAGCAAACGTTCAAACAAATCTTAAAACTACACTTTGTGACCAAGAAACGGTAATATAAAGTAACGGCTTTTCCGTCCATTGAGTTGTTATGAGCTTCAAAGCAGCCGAAAGTTTTACCTGTCATTCTGGCCGCCCTCAAATCCGTGGCGGAAGAAGTAGTTCTCAAACAAAGAGGCTTTTAAAATAACTCCGTTGTTGTTTTCTAGTTTTCGTTTTTCAAACGTGTGCCGTCGGCCTATGGCCTCGTGCCTCTGGCCTAATCACAGCCGTGATGATATAGAGCTATATCACACTCCTACTCAAGCGATATTGCTTAATAATATGTGTTGCTAAGGACTTAATTTGGACCCTCAGATTTTTAAATAGTTATATCTCAGCCAAATATTGTCCCGTATGACTGGTTTTGTTGTCCAGGGTCACAAATAACATAAATACACTACAGTATTACTGAAATCAATGTGTATGATTGATCGAGTAAGCTAGTATGATCAATATTTACCATAGTAAATGCAGTGTACACTGTTGTGATCCTTTACAAAAGTGAAAACTTTAAAGTTTTAAGATTATAAAAACAATATTTTTAAAGAAATCAAAAGAGGTTAGGTTAGTATTTTAGATAATCTTTGTCCTGATTTTTTGTTTGACATGGAAACACAAGCAATGACTTGCATGACTTGAATCCTTATCATCATATTTCCGACCATCTATTTAAAACAGCACGTATTTAGTGTAAACAAAAGAAGTCTTTAACTGTATATCTTTAAACTCACAAGCACGCACACGAACATACAAACAAACACAAGCTGTAATTGTTAGAATTGTTAATGACGGAATCACAAGCGTTCATTCATGGACCGAAAGGCCTACGATCACAATGTCGGTCTATGTGTTTTGACTGGAAGGTTCTGAGGTTTCTAGCACAGCCTGTCCTTTTAACAATGCTAAATTAAATCTCAAGACAGCTCTATGCTCAACATCCGTGCAGAGCGGAGCCTGTTACACTTCAAGAGCTCAGATGCAACACCCTCTAAGGCAACCCTTCAACAGGGGGTCTGGGGCTCCTTCAGGGTCCATGATGGTATTAAAAGGGTCCTCCAAATGTTTGAATATTTGGGGGGAAATTAAATAAGGCAAAGAAAATGCATTAATAGAATAAAACTTGATTAAAATGCATATTCTCATGATAAAATCTATTTGGTTCATTTCAAATCTTATGTAGTATGTTAAGAGTATGTGATTCTGTTTACCAAAAATGATAATTTTAATATCTTTGTAACATAACCATCAGAACAAAGTATGTAAATCCAATCTTATTTTATACATGTACTGGGGGTCATTGCTTCTCCTCTCTATCCATTAAAGGAAAACACCATCGTTTTTCAATATTTTACTATGTTCTTACCTCAATTTAAACAAATGAATACATGCCTATTTTTTTTTAAACGTACACTTAATCTTTGTACAGTGCGTTGTGAATGTGTTAGCATTAAGCCTAGCCCCATTCATTCCTTAGGATCCAAACAGGAATGAATTTAGAAGCCACCAAACACTTTCATGTTTTCACTATTTAAAGACTGTTACATGAGTAGTTACACTCCATATAAGTATGATTGGACAAAATAAAACGTGGCGATTTTTTAAGCGGATAAAAAAATGAGAACCATACTGTATAGCGGAAGTGCACCTAGTTTGCAGCACCTCGACCTCGGCGTGCAGTAATATCATCACTCCTGACTACTCTCTCGCTCAAACTTCAATCAATATTACTGCACCCAAGGATGAAGTGCTGCAAACTAAGTGCTCTTCTGCCACACAATATAGTTTCTCACTTTTTATCCGCCTAAAAATTGCCACATTTCACTCTGTGCCACCATTCTTACTCATCTTTAAAAAAAGTCTTTAAATAAGGAAAACATGGAAGTGTTTGGGGGCTTCTAAATTCATCCCTGTTTGGATCCTAAGGAATGAATGGGGCTAGGCTAAATGCTAACACATTCACGACGCACTGCACAAATATTAAGTGCACGCATTGAATAAAGATAGACATGTATTAATTTGTCCAAATTGAGGTAAGAACATAGTAAAATATTGAAAAACGGTGGTGTTTTCCTTTAAAATGGTCTTCCTTGTCCTTTAAACTTGAAGATTTGCTGTTTTCTTGTAAACTAGCATTTTAACCAGGCTATTATGTCTAGTTTTTTTTTTTTTTAATTTAGCCTTAAATTCTATTAGTGAGTGATTGAAATGCCTTATTCTCACAAATGCCACTTTAGACATTTCATTGGTATTTAACAAATTTTACTCAAATTTTACTGTCTTTTGCTGCAAAACCCTTTAAGTACATGCAAAAATCTTCATTTCTAAAAGTCTCCAGTCACTCTTCACTGTTTTTGCTGAATTAAGGTAAAAGGCTAAAAACAATTGGTCAACATTCAGTAAATGTTGACCATTACTATATAGTTATCATTTTTTATACGTTTAAAAATTGCCATGCTTTATTTTGTGCCACCATACTTACTCTTGTAACTACTCATGTAACAGTCTTTAAATAGGGAAAACATGGAAGTGTTTGGTGGCTTCTAAATTCATCCCTGTTTGGATTCTAAAGAATGAATGGGGCTAGGCTAAATGCTAACACATTCACACCGCGCTGTACAAAGATTAAGTTCACCTCCTTAAATCAGGCAAAAACTCGACGTGCACCTTGACGTGTACTCACCGTCATTCATTCAATTATTTTTCTGTGAAAAAACCCTGTAGCGTTGCCAACAAAGCAGTATTTCTAAAAGCACATTTAAAGCGAAAGTATTCGATAAACATAAAATACATGCCAGGCACATTCGGTCAACATCATCTAATATTTTGACGGTGGCGTTTAGCAGCTTTTGCATCCGAGCTCTTTACCCGTTCTCCTACCATTTACCTGCTGAAAATTGAGTTCCATCCCCTCTGCTTTCTCGCGTGGTTTGATGGACAGCACACATTCACCTGCAACAATAACAAAATAACATATAAACAACTTAAAATGGCAATTATGAAACATTTTAGGTTTAAACTCAGCAAAGGGTGATCTATAAACAAGCACTGTGTCCCCGAGCAATGTACTCCAAGCTCACTCACTGGGGAATTGTCTGTGCAATAGTGCAATAATGGAATACATTAGCGAGTAATGTATCTAAAGTACTTTGGGTAAAAGCATCAACTAAATTATTACTTATATGCAAACACAGGCCACATTTGCCAGCAGGAAGCAATGGTGTTAATTCATGTCTGCTGCTGTGACATGGTATTAGTGGTGTTGAAACACGCTCATCACACCCCTTATTCAGCAACACCACTCCAGACGACTTGTTTTCAACTATAGTGTGTAATAATAACACTCTATTATCTGAAAGACAGGCCATGATTCATGCACAAAAACAGAAAAATATACCAAAATGTGACCTAGTCTGTAAAAACACAGCTGATGTCATTTTTGTGAAATCATCTTACATAAGGTAACATTATGTGAAAATATAACCTTGATATCTTTTAATATGAACTGAGTAAGACTGAAATCAATGTGAAATCAATGACTTGAAATCAAACTTTGATGTTCCTGATCTAATAGTTGAATTATGAGACTTTAACCTGGATTTCACAGACAGGGTCACATATTTTCATCATGCAACATCTTACCGAGGTGAGCCATCAACTCTTCTGTGGTGACCACTTCAGTTTGAGCCGGCAACTTCACCTGAAGAATAAAAACAAGCAAAACTCAAAAAACGTGAGCTTCTGACACCCTGCCCTTTCTTTATGCCATCAGTGTTTTACTATAAAGTTTACACAGAGTATAAGGAGTCATGGCTCTATTGCTGGCCTATAAGAAGACATACAGTAAGATGCAATAGTAGGAGATTTTACATGGACATTTACATTAATTTATGTAATTTTTCATATATCCAAATAAAAAAAATCCCCATTTGCGCAAATAGTTTACCTTCCACCGCAGCAACAGTATGTTCATGATAGCTATCAATGGGCAGGGTCCATTCTCGCTCTGTGTGATGATGGCCGTCTTCTTCTCCTTCCAGGTAATCCACTTGACGAAATAATACGCCGGCATGGTCGGCTCCGATGCCACGACCCTAGAAGCCCCAGCACTGGCTCCTTCATTCCCTTGAGAGGGGACTTTGTCAGGTGACTGATAATCGACATCCTGAGCAGATTTAGTTGAAATCAAAGGTGGTGTCTCCTCTGAGAATTCCAGACTGGCCATGGAGAAAGTGGGCGTCACCTCCGACTGACTGGCCGTATAGGATTGGCTATTGATGATTTCAGAATCATCTGTTTTGTCTTGGCTTTTGCTGGTCACAGAGATGGACTGAGTTGCTTTAGCATCATCTTCAAGGGAAGATGTGGTTGTGGGAGGATCTTTGCTGGGTGCGATGTCATCTTTCATAAGGTGTGGGATGCTACTAGAGGATTGCTCAACTTCTGAGACATCCTCTTTTTGGCTGATTTCTTTGTCCTGCGGTTTAGCGGGGTCAAAGTCCTCCTTTTTGGTCGCGTTCAAAATCTCACCATCGACAGTGTCTGAACAGGAATCTGCCATGACCTGTTCTAGTATAAAGCCCAATTTAACTTGTTTAAAACAGCTATGAAACACTTTGTTACTGATAATCCTGGCAGTGTTTGCCTTTATATCCTAAATGTTTTGTTTAATGCATATTTCTGAGGTTTAGCACTTGAAAGGTGACTGCAATATAAATGCTTGATGCGTTAAGCCAAAAAGCAAAAATATTTTATCAATTTCTCAATACGTCATAAACTCAATAAAGTTTACATTTCATGCTTTATCCATCATTGGGATGCGAAATTGGCAGTTTTATGCACACCTTTGTCTAAAAGTCTTGTTGTGCCCTGCCTAATTCTGGGAACAGCTGAGTCACAGAGTATCTTACTCGGGAGGCGAATAGCAAGTCAACATTTACAAACAGCAGGCAAGATCCAATGCATTACAGTGTACTTCTGAAGTAGTCATAAAAATATGAAACCTGTTATACCAAGATGGAGAAATAATGGTTGGTGGTCCTATTTTAGGAGTAGTGACATTCAAAGGTAGAGCCAGAAGCAAAGTGTGTCACCAGTTGTTTTCAGATTATCTTTAAAAAGTGAAGCGTTGAAGGTCAGTATGGTTTTTTTGAGTCCAGCATTTGCATTTCACTAAACACATTTCAACTCTGAAAAATAAAAACAAAACAAAAAACATTTAGATAATAAAAAATTTGAGCATTAAAATATGTCTTACATTTACCAAAACTAACTGATCTGCAACTGAAAAGTGCATTCGTCATTCAAAACAACAACCGTTGCAAAAGAGTCTAATCACAGATAAACTGGCAGCTGGCAGCACAAGACATTAAACTAAGATACTTCCGGCAAGAGCTGTCACACTACATTACTGCCAGATTCTCAATGCATACTGTAACTTCACAAACACGTCAAAAATAGGTACATAGTAAAAATCCACCTAAGAGTAACAGATTGCAGTTCACGCTTGCATTACTTACAACATCCACGACTTACCATAGTGATGTGTGGTCTTTACAAAAGCGCTCTTGTTTACTCCGTAAGATAAACACTGTGTGATATATAAAAGAGTTTAAGCTGGTTTAGATGCCCACTCGTCTTGCTGATACAGGAGTACGTCACTCTCTCTCTCTTTCTCGCCACTCTTTCCGTAATCTTGTTTTTGCCTGTCTCACTTCCGGTGCTTTTTGTTTGTAAACAGTGACGTCACGGCGGTAGGATAATACGCCGTTTAAAACATAGCAGCAATTTTACAGTCTTGTCAAAGTGTTTTTGTTATGCTAATAGGTCGGTCTGGATAAAAACTGATACAAATTGGATTTTATTTTAAAGCGCGTTGGATTTAAAATGATTACCTTTCGTTTCCTGACATCTGGTGGTTGGAGGACAGAAATGCACCTCAAAAAGATGCACGAATGTAGAAATACGTATATTATATATTATAAATCTTTTAATTTTCTTTGGCAAAATCTTTATCCACAAATTCACATTTCTCGGAAAGAATTTTTTTCTTATCAATATTTCTGGGCGATTATAATTTTTATGTTTTGTCTTTGTTGGGCATAAAAAACAAAAAATCTTTCGAAGTCAAATGCTTTCAATGTTCCCCTCATTAATTCCCCTCTGGTGTTTCTTCTTCTTTTTTTCTTTCTGTTGTTGTTGTGCAATTATTTTTTTCTATTGTTAAAAATGGGAACATGATACAATTTTGTAAGTCCTTTAAAACTGTTTAGAAATACGCTGTTTTGGTAAGACACGTAACCCCTTTGACACCTTTTGTCAATTAAGTATAATCACATCAGTAAATAATATATATTATAAAACCTAGTAGATTTTAATAAAACCATGTAAGAGTAATAAATCCCATATAGTGCATACATTGTTTCACAAAAGATAAAAAAGTGATTTCTGAAACTGAAAAAAACAACAAAGGGTACCCATATATTTAACGTTTGTGCTTTAATCACAATGTGTTTTTTGTGAAAAAATTAAATGATTGCATTTTTTATCCCTGTAAATCGCAATAATTATTACTGAGAGAGAGAGAGAGAGAGAGAGAGAGAGAGAGAGAGAGAGAGAGAGAGAGAGAGAGAGAGAGAGAGAGAGAGATTGTCAGTTAAGCTAGATTGACATGAGTCCAGCAAGTCAACAGTTAAACCTCTTACTAGAGGCAGATAAAGAAAGCAGTTGTCTTTACAAGAACAAGATAAAGCCTCGTTTAAGGAATGATACCAAAGAGACTATTTTAATAAACGTTATCGCTATCGTCGTTATTTTAGGAGAACAATAGAAAGCCTGCCACGCCCATTGAACGGTAATTATGCACCTGTTACTGGAGGTCCCGTTAAATAAGTCGTGTTCGACGTCATGCTGCGGTGCGCAGACAAATCTGCATATGACGTCAAAGCTCCGCGAGAGCGATTCGAGCGCGGGCTGCTTCGCATGCTTTCGAAGTGTTATCGCGGTACTTTGACGTCATATGCTGAAGGGTCTGCGCAGCGCAGTATTGAGCTAGCATTTGAGTGGGCGGAGGAACGAATGTCATGAAGTGATGTAGGGTGCGGTTGGTTTATGCTGAGAGAGGCAGCCGGCGAGAACACTGGGATAAAACAGCAAGCCAGCGTCTGTTATTCCTGAAATCTGAATTACCACAAAACAGCTTGTCATTTAAAGACAACGAGGGTATGTTTTTATTTATGTGTTAATTTACATTGAATTTATTCGATATATTTAGCCAATTTCATTCGATTTCTTTTTTATATATAATTATTGATTGATGATTGGTCTGTTATTAAGCAGACATTATGTCACGACTAAACAACCAATTTATATAGCCTCTGATTTTATATATTTTTAGGTTTAGCATAAGATAATTTCATGTATTTTATTATTAGAATGCTCCAGGGCAGCCATTTAAAGGGTTGATGCTGGAAATGCATGCTTACTGCTGTCCGAATGCATCTCTGAAATGCTTTGTCATGAGATGCACCATCACTATTTTTGGGTGGCCCCCTCTTTTAATAGACTAGCTTGTCAGATTCTGCATAAAGCATGCTGGAGAGGTCATGGTCACCATTAAAGGTTTTCTTACAGACATTGTAAAAATTGGGCGTGTGCCCCCATTGCATTGTGTGACCAGAGATAAATCACGCCATGATGTGATGTGAACATCAGTTAAAACCGCTTAATCAAAATCATTACTGCATTACGATTGAAGATTTATGTGTATATTGTGCAATTCCCATAGGATTTATTTCTTTTCAAGAAGATTGAGTTTTTTCTCATTGCAATTATATATTAAACCTTGGTTTAAATCTAATTGTAATGACAGTTATGAAAAAAATTATATAACTACGCCTACGTCATATTAAATATTCTTTACCTTATTTTAAAGCTTTTTGCTAGCATAAAATAGGTTGTCGACACCCACTTGTTTTTTATTATTATTAATAATATTAATATTATTTTAAATAATAAGTAGAATAACAACATCCACAATACATTTGTATTATTTACAGTTTTGGGCTTTGACCTACATCTGAAAGTTGTTTTGCAGATGTAAATTGCTCAGGTTTCTCTGAAGATAGCACTTAACTGTAAATAGCACATGAAGATGCCTGTAGCTCAATGAGGAAATGTAAACGGGTTTTAAATAGGGAGGGAGCAATGCTATATGTTCAGTGAAGCAAACTTTTGAAACTTTCATTTTATTGCATCAAGACCACTGATTTTTATCATCTGATCCTATAATCTCTTCTTCATGCACAGATCAAAATGCTAGACACAACAAGCAGCCAGTTCAACTCGTTCCTGTACTGGAGGGAGCCCATCCCATCGCTGGACCTGTCCGAATTGGAAGACCTTGGCATTTCTATACCCAAATCCAAGGAGGCGAAGAGCTCCCCAAAGCCCCCAGCACAGGATGGGGAAGATTTGGAGTTACTGCAGTACACCACATTTAACTACTGGAAGGAGCCGGTTGCTAGCATTGATTTCGATCTGCTATTATAAAACACTATCAGTTCCTGCCCAAATCTGTTTAAAACCACTGTGGTCTTTTCTGATCCGATATTGATGAATTGATTTTGAGTCTTTATTATGCCTTGCTTGTTTAGCAATGTCAGTGCAACTGTGAAGACTTTGTACTTATGTGCTACAGCATTACTAATAGTGATGTATTCATTGCAGAAAACAAAAGGCAAACTTGTGTTATGTTGATTCTTAACTTTCTAACTGGTCATGCACATAAAATAAGATATCACGTTGCTAAAGCCACAGTATTGTGCACATAAAAGGCATAAAAAAAACTAAAGCTGTTTTGAAGAGATCAATGTATAAAGTTAATGTCTGGCAAATTACTTGTATTGTTAAAGCATCATTTTGGTGATTGTGAGCTGGAATCGCACTAAAAGGTGTTTTTGTACTCGACGAATGTTCATATGAAGTCCAAATCTATTATGCTTTCCCCTGTCAGGCCAGATGCCAATTAAAATGAGCTTGCTGCTAAATGAATTACTGAAACTGTACTAAGTGTCTTTATTTCTATAAAAAATATTTAGTTTTAAATGTGGATAATTATTCGTTAACAAAAATATAAAAATTTTGAAATTAACAGTAACAGTTGTTCATTTTTATGTCACATGCCAGGAATGCACCAGTTTTTAGGCCTAACCTCAACGTTGTTCTTGTGGTTTATGGGTTGATAGATAAACAGGTGTTTTAGTACACAGCTAAGTTCAGAAAAGCAGCAGACCGCACAATCTGCATTTTAAGTATTGTGTATCTATTACCTTTACATACAATATCACATAGTATTACAGGATCAACACTAACTCCTTAACACTAGTCAAAAGCCAACTTAAAACAGAAAAATATTGTCATGAAAAGTTATTAAAAGTCATTATATATATATATATATATATATATATATATACGGCTGGAAAAAGATTAATTGCGTACAAAATAAAAGGTATGCTTTGCATAATATATGTGTGTGCTGTGTGTAATTGTTGTGTGTATTTAAGCACACACACACATACATATTTTTTATTTATATATCTTTTTTTAAATGTATATATAATATAGAATATTTAAAAATATAAATAAATATATATACACATGTAAATGTTTCTTAAATACATACATAAATGTGTGTGTATTTATATGTACATAATAATTACACACAGCACACACTCACTTTTATTTTGTATGCGATTAATCTTTTCCCAGCCCTAAATATAATTATATTTTGTATTATATTATATTTTGTATATTATATTATATTATATTACACTTAATAATTATTCTTTTATAATATCAATGTTTGAAACCCTAAAAAAATGTGTATGAGGTTGAAGGTAGCGTCTTAAAACCTAATAAGTTGTTTATCTAGGCAACATTACTAAACATTTAAGCATCACGAGCACGTGCAGGATCAAAACCAAGCCCTCAAAAGCCGCGCGAATACTGCCTAGATCCTGTCTAGTCTAGTTAGTCATCTCACTAGGGTTTGAGACACGAGCACAGTGCGCGAAACGGTTTTAGTTTTCATTTCCGGGGTTAAGGCAGCCGCCATATCCGAATGCGTTTCAAACACAGAGACATGTTTATGTTTAGCCAGTCGAGAAAAACAGTCTGGATCATAATATAGCGCTTTTATTACACCCAATAGACCTCCAAAAGACAGATTTAAAGGTGAGTTTTACTCGCGATGATCCCGTTTTAATCTCAGATGATTGATGAAGTATGCGATCAGCTCAGTAACTACTGCGTGCATCTGAATGCACATGGCACACGAGCTGAAGCTTTAAAAAACAGCATTAAAGTTTTAATTTAAACATTTGCCTACTGATGCAGATGTTTAGTTTATGTGTCTGTATGATTTTTGTGTGTATGAAGTCTTATATTGAGCAGAGCTGTTTTCATCAGATTGTTATTTATCGCAAATGTTTCTGTTTACGTTACTCCAACAAGAGGGGAAGTATGCAAATTGATGTTGTTTATTAGTTTAGTTTAGGGTTTGATTTGCCAATGATCACTTTATTCGTTTTGTGTAATTGCTTGCAAATTGATCCCTGCTAAATAAAATCAACTCAGATTCTTCTAGTGGCTTCCATTACAAATACCATTTTGAACCAGATGCATTCACCATTAAACCATTAAAATTAAAACCACCAAAAATACTTTAGTGTGTTTTGGGTCTTATTCTAGTAAGATTAACTTTTTTGGTTGGTTCCCATTCACCAGATAGCATCCCACTATAAAACCCCCCACAGACCATTATAGTTTCCATTAAAACCAATACAATTTCCATTATAACCATCATATTTGTCTCTAATGGTTCCTGATTTATTTATCAGCACGGATGTAAGGTTTTAAAAATGAATGGCAGTAAAGTTTCTGGGTTTCATGTTCTTCATTCCTGAAATTCACTATTTGAATATGCTGTTAATACACAGACATCTATTACAGCCATCTTGACATTTATTTACATTTATGCATTTGGCAGATGTTTTTATTCAAAGCGACTTACATTACATGTTATACATTTCTCTGTATTTGTGTGTTCCCTGAGCTACACGTATAAATAAAGGAGAATTTTATTTTATGACATATTTGAAAGTCTTAACGTCATTACATCATTTGTCCTCTGTGTAGATGTCATTGGTGGATTTGGGAAAGCGTCTTTTAGAAGCAGCACGCAATGGTCATGACGATGAAGTCAGGACGCTGATGGCCAATGGGGCCCCATTCACTACTGACTGGGTCAGTCACCTGCATTAACATTTTAAACATTTATTTTGGGCATAAATAATAAAAAGTATTTTAGAAATAGTATCATTATGTTTGCATTTGCAGCTTGTTATTGTAAATAGACATTAGCAGTATTTTGTTAAAGGATTAGTCAATTTTCTTAAAAAATCCAGATAATTTACTCACCACCATGTAATCCAAAATATTGATGTCTCACCCCGTTCACTCGAGAAGAAACTATGCTCCCCGAGAAAAACACTCCAGGATTTCTCTCATTTTAATGGACCCCATCACTTACAGTTTTAATGCAGTTTAAAAGTTTCAAAGGACTCTTAACAATCTCAAACGAGGCATAAGGGTCTTATCCAGCGAAACGATTATCATCTTTGGCAAGAAAAATAAAAAATATGCACTTTAAAACCCCAACTTCTCGTCTATCTTCAGTCCTGTGACGCGCCAGCGCGACCTCACGTAAATGCGTAATGACGTGGAAAGGTCACGTGTTATATATATATATTAAAGTCACATTTGCGGACCATTTTAAACAATAAACTGACACAAAGACATTAGTTAGTATCATTCGGCATTCAACAACGTCCGAGCGGTCCTCTTTCTCCACACTTGTAAACACTGCGGCGTAGTTTCGATACATCATCCGTGACCTCTTGATGTGATGACGTATTACACGAGGTCACGCTGGCGTGTCACAGGACCAGAAGAAGATGAGAAGTTGTAGTTTAAAAGTGCATATTTTTATTTTTCCTGCCAAAAAGGACAATCATTTCGCTAGATAAGACCCTTATGCCTCGTTTGAGATCGTTTAGAGTCCTTTGAAACTGCAAGTTTAAACGGCATTAAATCTGTTAAGTGTTGGGGTCCATTCAAATCCATTAAAATGAGAAAAATCCTGGAATGTTTTCCTCAAAAACACAATTTTTTCTCGACTGAACAAAGAAAGACATCAACATTTTGCATGACATTGTGGTGAGTAAATTATCTGGATTTTTTTAAGAAAATAGACTAATCCTTTAAGGGTTTTTTAAATATAGTTCCAAAGAGAGACCATATAAGCCAGAATTTTTTTTTTCCTTTAAAAAAAAAAGAAGAGTAATCTGTATAAAGTATTAATTATTATATATAAAGCTTTGATTCGTTTTTTTGGTCGAGCACCATTGGATGTGCGCACATTGCTTTTGATTTACGATGATTTAACTTTTTAAGTGTAGTCATGTAGTGATCTGTTATATCCACATTATAAGAGATGGAATCTGTGATGCAGACCACAATAACAATGCCTTTTTAGCTGAAGAAACACGTTTAATGAATAACATTTGTCTATTGCAAATGCTGGTCATGTTTGAACTATCATGAGTGGCATGCATTTACATTTGTCTCTTTCTTTGTTTATATATTCGTGCAGCTTGGAACATCTCCATTGCATTTAGCAGCCCAGCATGGTCATTACTCCACTGCAGAAGTGTTGCTCAGGGCGGGTGTCAGCAGAGATGCCCGAACCAAAGTGGACAGGACCCCACTGCACATGGCTGCCACAGAAGGCCATGACGTTATTGTTGAGTTATTAATCAAGGTAAGAAATGACTAACCTAAACATGCCCTGTTTAAAGATTGGTTTCCCAAACAGGGCCTATCTTAGTCACAGACTAAAATGCATGCTTAATTTAAAAACATCTTGCAGTGACATATCTTAACAAATATCAGTGCCATTACTTTGTCTTAAGATGCACAGCAATATTGTTTTTTTGTAAGGTATATTTGTAAAAATTACTTAAATGTTATGTCCTGCTATAACTAAGGAGGCCTGGATTAATCTAAACCCTGTCTTGGGATGTTTTATTAGATGTTTAACTAATGTGAGATTTATGATTGTTTCAGAGTGGAGCAGATATCAATGCCAAAGACATGTTAAAGATGACCGCCCTCCACTGGGCCGCCCAGCACGGTCATCACAGCGTCGCCGAGCTGTTGATCAAACACGGCGCTGATGTGCACGCCCTCAGCAAATTCGACAAGTCAGCTTTTGACATTGCAGTCGACATACAAAATGGCGAACTTATGCATCTAATACAGGTTTGTACCCGAGTCCTAAAGCAGCATGGCTCTAAATATAACGGATTTACAAGAGACTGCAACTTTTAGTTTTATTAATTTGTGTGTTTTTAAGGAGGGAATGCGGAATCAGGTGAACAGAAATGCTGAAATGTCAATCACCAATGGCGGCAGCGCACAACAGTTCATCATCCAGGGCGTCCCTAACATCCAAGGAGGAGTTGTCAACCTCGCTGACTTCATCAAAACCAGCTCAGGTGACATGAAGACTAGAATGTTAACTACATAAAATAAAATTATATGAGAATAAATGGGTAGTTATTGGACTGAAAATGTTGTTTTTGATTAAGGTGACACAGAGGAGGCTATAGCTGTTAGCGCGTTGGACTCGGGTATACAACAAATGGTGAATGAATCTGGTCAGAGGGTTATAACCATATTAACAGATCAACATGGAAACGTACAAACAAATGGACTCGGTCAGCCTTTCTTTGTTACGATGCAAGATGGACGACAAGGTAAAAAAGTATCCATATTTTTTTGTGGGTTTTATGTTTTAAAGGGGCAATGAACCTGTCGATTTTATTGTTTTATACTGTTTTCTGAGGTCTACTTATGATGTTCGCGTGGCTTTTACATTCAAAAACATTAAAAGCAATAAGTAATAGGCTATTTTGTAACATGGTTCTGATGCTGTCTGGAGAAATGGTTTGTTTAAAGAGGCGGGCCGCATTGAAGACCTGAACGTAAACACCCACTGCTCTGATTGGATAGCTTCATTTCCTGTCATTACATGTGGGGAAATGTTTTTAAAACATTCATTTGTAAAAATAGAAGCCGAACACAAATATGTTTGAGCCAGAAAAGATTCTGGGTGCTAAATATGATACACATAAATGACAATACATATAGTAAAGTAGAAACAAAACTTTAAACTCAATGTGACTAAATTACCGTATACAAACCAGTAAGCGCGCATCAGAATCTAAACCGCAGCTTATAAGTCCTTATCACTATGTATATTTCTATTGTGCTTGTGAGGTTGCTCTTACATACACGTGACGTTACATACCACAGTTATATGATAAAAAAGCTTTGTTGAGTGTTTGACCTTTCAAACGCAACTCGCCTAAATTACCGTATACAAAACAGTAAGCGGGCATCAGAATCTAAATCGTGGCTGGTAAGTCCTTCCTTATGACTAACTTTATTTATTTCTATTGTTATATTACAGTTGTATTGTTAAGTGTTGCACCTTTATTAATTGTTTAATGTTTTTAGTAAATTAAAACAGTCAAACATACGTGTTACAACAGGACATATCAAGCGATCTCTAACAAAGCTATAATTTTAATCACAGTCTCTCTGCAAATCCAGCATCGACTTCTTTACAAATGAATCCGCGGTACACAAAGTAAACAAACACTCCCCACGCGAGCTGGAACTTCTTTAAAAAACAAACTTTAACCAGGCATTCCTAATGTTATGTTCCGAGCCTCCGATTTAACGTTATCCAGCATCTGTGTTCTTCCCATTTACGGTTCTTCCACAACCGAACCCTCCGTTTCCATGGGCACTCATAACAGATCACCATGTCAAAATAAAAGTCTCTCAGGAAAAATTTATTTAAAAGTCATTTTGGTTACATTTGGCAATTTTTAAAGACATGTTTACTGATTGTTGAGACACTGCATGGTTTGCTTTGCCCCTGACCCATACGTGTGTCACGGGAAGCTGTGGGCGGGGCTACAAAAGTGGTTGTTGAATGGTGGAGGTGTCTAAATTCTAATCTGACATCATATTTCAGCACATTCCTGAATCGACTGTTTTCCTGGCTTGGTGCCTAAAACTGTTTTATTTCAGTAAAGAGGACGTTTTCAGTTCTGAAGCTTGCAGGATGTTCATTTAAAGGAATATTCTATTTTCTTAAAAGGAAAATCCAGATAATTTACTCACCACCATGTCATCCAAAATATTGATGTCTGTCTTTGTTCAGTCCAGAAGAAATTATGTTTTTTGAGGAAAACATTGCAGGATTTTTCTCATTTTAATGGACTTTAATGGACACCAACACTTAACACTTAACTCAACACGTAACAGTTTTTTTTCAACTGAGTTTCAAAGGACTATAAACGATCCCAAACGAGGCATAAGGGTCTTATCTAGCGAAACGATTGAAAAATAAAAAATATGCTCTTTTAAACCACAACTTTTCATCTAGGTCCGGTCCAGCGCGACCTAACGTAAATGCGTAGTGACGTAGGGAGGTCACATGTTACATATATAAAACGCACATTTGCGGATCATTGTAAACAATAAACTGACACAAAGACATTAATTAGTATCAATTGACATACAACAACGTTGGAACGGTCCTCTTTCAACACACTTGTAAACACTGGGGCGGAGTTTCGCGTTCGTCCTCTGTGACCTCTTGACGTATTGCATGGGGTCACGCTGGCGCATCACGACCGGATTTAGACGAGAAGTTGTGGTTTAAAAGTGGATATTTTTTTTTTTTTATTCACTGCCCCTTTAAAACCTGCTTAATCTAATACATGATTTTTCAGTTATATTATGCATACATATACTAAAATTTTTTCCCCATGTTTCTTTTAGTATTGGCAGTTTCAACCAATCAGATTACAGAGGAAGTAGTGGAGGAGTCTGAACCCCCTGCCCGTAAACGTAAAGTTGAAGTCTCGTCCAATAATACTGAGTCTGGCGAAACAGTAAGTGTAATTAAAACAAAAATATCAAGCAAACATAAACCTTGCATCCGAAATCACTTACTTCCATGCAATGTGTTTCTTAATAATGTAAGTCAAAAGTCACATGACAATATTGTACAGTATGCAGTTTTGGATGCAGAACAGAATAAAGTGTCATTGGGTGTTTTTGAAGTCCATTAACAGCTAAAAAACTTAAATGTAATTGAAAAATACAGGTTTGCTAATCATGATTTCACCTCCAGGAGCATCTGCAATGGCAGTTACAAGAAGCCAACAGGAAAGCTCAATCCTATCGACAACAGCTACTTCGCAAAGAGCAGGAAGCCGAAGAGTACCGCAAGAAACTGGAGGCCATGTCGAACGGACAGTCCAACGGCACTTCCGATCTGGGTCAGGAACAGGTCGTGTTTGTACAGGAAGAGGGAGTGATAGAGGAAGCGACCGAGGGAGAGGAGGAAGTCGTCATGTTTTCGGAAGGTGGCGTCGTCATTAAAACAGAAGAGATGGATTCCTCTGATGAGCAGATAACTCTGGTGGAAGCCACGGCGGGTCACACCGAAGTCATTTCGTAGAGGACATCTCAGCGAGCGTGGACTCGATGATCGGGCAACCAAAGAGTGCATTGGCACGGTTTTGGTTTGGTTAAATTTTTGGTTTTTGCAATCAAGTCCTTTTGTAATTTATTTCCTTCTATTTTGCCTGTTTTGTGCATCGATTAAAAATTCATAAACACAACTGCAATGTGCATCATATGCACACACAGAGGAGGAAGAAGAAAATGCGTGTTTTGTTGTAGACAGCTGGAAAACACTCAGGTTGGAACTCGTACCTGCCTTATTCAAAGTTTTATCACTTTAGTAATAAAACATTGCCATGGCTCATTTTGATTATCTTGCATTGGAAATCAAATTGTTTATTTTAAATTCTAGGCACGTCTGCATCTTATTGAAAGTCAAAACTCACAGTCGATAGATTTATATTTCCATTGGACTATTTACAAAAGTGATCTGTAATGTAAAAGTGCCTTTGCGCGGAGTATGTGTGGACTTTAAGGATTAGTGCATATTTGTTTCAACGAGACAAATGCAACTTCTATTCACTCAACATTACATTCATATTCCTAGTGTAACCTAGTCTTTTGCTTAATATGTATGTTATTTTCTAAGTTGCAAACTAAAGAATTAAGTTTGAAGAACAGCGCTTATGCACGTCACAAGTATAGTGCTTTCACAAATGTATATGAAATGTGATGGGAGTATCAGGGGTTTAGCCTATATGATGTGTAAATGAAAGTTCTGGTGGTGTCTGAGGTTCATAAATGTATATTCATTTTTAATTGTTTTTCAATTATTTCTTCTTATTCCATCCATACAATTGTAATAATGAGCCACAGACATATTGGCACTACAGTTTGCAGAAAAAAATCCCACCTTACTTGTATTACGTGCTTAAAAGTGATGTATAAAGCATTTGACTTTTTTAATAAAAATGTTACAATTACGAAGTCTTGCTGATTTTAATTTTATGCTACAAATTCATTTTTAAAATGTTTTTAAAGCAGGTGTAACTTCTCCACACATTCATCTCATTAGACGTCTGTCAAGAAAAGCACACTCAGTTATATAAAATGGTTTATTCTTTGCAAATTCTGGATAAGTACAATCACCAAAAATTAAGAAATCTGTATACAAAGAAGCATGAGATCCATCTAATACAGCGAAACGTATGTAAATAATAAAAACAATATTTCAAAAAGGTCACAGTACAGTTTAGGGAGGCATAGGTGCTCTCATCGGACCCCGTGGTGGTGCAGGTGGACGTGGTGGCAAGGGAGGTCCTCTCTGAAAGCCGAGGGGTGGAGGTCTGGGCGGGCCAGCACCGTAACCAGGTGGAGGCATTGGTGGGGGTGGTCCCCTCATACCTGGATGCATACCTGGACAACATTAAATCATGAGTATGAGACGTTTATCCGTAACAATTGTCACATGCATAAGGACTGTTTTAACTAAAAAATAAAGAGACGTACCCATTGGGGGACCGAATGGTCCTCTTGGAGGGACACCCATGGGTGGAGGAGGCATTCCAGGGGGAGGTGGTGCTCTCGGTTGATTGGATCCGGGTGGATGCACCATACCCGGAGGTCCCGATGGGGGCATTGGCATCGGTGGCATTCCTTGAAAATAAATATGTATTAATAAAATTTCATAAATGTGAACCTTTTCAAAAACATAACCATCATTACTCACCAGGTGGGTGCATTCCTCCATGATGAAATGGTGGTGGCCCTGGTGGCGGCCCTGTGCCACCGCCATGTGGTCCACCGGTCCCTGGAGCAGGTGGCATGTGCATGCCAGGAGGTATTCCGGGTGGCATTGAGCCCGGAGGAGGAACAGGTGGGAACGCACCAGGAGGAGGCATTCCTAAAAGATAAAAAGAACAAATAAATTCATAAGTAGAAGACTGAAATATATTTTTTAACGCTGTAGTAACAGTCAAATACAATCTAATATATAAAATGCAACTTGTACTATGGAGGTTTAAAGCTACAGTGTTGTCATGGGTTCAATCTCCTGGGTCCAAAGTTACTTTGGATAAAAGCATCTGCCAAATGCATAAATGTATAAGCATCTTATTATAAACCATGAGGGTGGGTAGATGATGACAATGTTACATTTGGTCAAATACAAAGTTTATAAACACTTTTTTTCTTGAAGTGCAATAAACATACAGACAACATTTTTATGTGCCGTTGCATCCCAGTGTGGCACAAGTGGTCAAAACACTTCCAGATGTCGGTAAGCAACTAACCTGGCATTGGTACACCAAGCGTGGTCATGACAGGGTTGGGTAAAGAGACAGGCGGTGGGGCATCTGCGAAAAGCTGATGTGGACGATCGGCCTGTGAAAGTGGATTCTGAGCGGCCAGGAGTCTCTCTGCGGCCGAGCCGTGCCTCTCGCCCTTTGAGTCCTTTTTAAACGCATACGACACCGTAATAGGCCGATTGCAGAGATACTGGCCGTTCATGGCCTCGATAGCTGCATCGGAGGCGTCAAAGCTGGCAAAGTTGATGAAAGCGTAGCCCTTAGAGTTGCCTGTATCCGGGTCACGCATGATCTTGGGCGTCTGAAGGATGACACCGAAAGCGCTGAAAGTATCGTAGAGGAGTTTCTCGTCAATCTCAGGGTCCAAGTTGCCGATGAAGATGTTGGCGCCGACATCGAGGTTCTTGTTGTGTGCCGACGCTTTGTTGACTCGTATGGGTTTGCCGTAAAGTTTGATCATGTTCATAATCTTTATGGCGTAGTCTGCGTCATCTTCGCTGAGGAACTCCACAAACCCATAACCTTGAAAATGTAAAAAAATTTAATAACGTCGGTGTATAACATCTGAATACAGTTAAAATACGTGGACATCAAATTGTTTGCTGTTTTGCATCATAACAGTTAATTTTGTGTAACTGGATCCTGCTGCACACAAACATGGACAAATACACGGCTTCATGTTCTAAGAAAAATATTTGGTTATTATATTTATTGGTTCTTCCTAATCCCAAAATAGCTGGTAGAAATCTGAAAAAAGACAAACCAAATCTCGGGTCTTAGGAGGTTAAATAGATATGTAAATCCAGGGGAAAAACAATACAAATCGTGATGTTCGACATTATAAACCATCAGCTGTTTACCACTAAAAACCATTACAAAATTCCTGTATCTAGTTTGTTTTGACATTTATTCCACTAGGATTTAATAGTGTTTTACTGGTTTCAAATCTGTTTGATAACATTTCACTAATAAAAAACCAACACATTACACGGTAGACTGTACTGACTGTAAGAGACCATTACAATAACATTAATTATATTGGTCAAATATTTATAGATTTATTAGAAATGTATTAATTTTATGCTGATATCATGCGTTCATATTTTGACTTACCTTGATGTTGTCCTGTTACTCGATCTTTGGGCATGTGTGTGTTTACAACAGGACCAGCTTGTAGAAAAAGCTCCCACAAAAGAGGTTCAGAGACCTTTTCATCAAGACCACCCACATATACAGTCGCATCTAAAAGAAAAACATGGTAAAAATTGATGCATGGTAAATACAAAATACTGTTACACAGAACATGCGCAGATTGTATGCAATAGGTTGCGCACAAAGAAAAGTCACTTAACTAAACACTTTTTACGATTGTAATTTATATGAATACTAGTTTTATTAAACGTACTATGAATATCTTCTTTACAGATATATCAAAAGCAGCCTTTGTTATCTATTAGTCGCAAGCCAAAATGAATGATTATCATTGGGTTGCGAACTTAGTGTACACAAATAAAACGATAACCTAAATGATAAACCTTTTTAATATTCTGTGCGGAAGTATATGTTTCCTGCAAAGTCCATTAAATATAATCTCTTGGAGTTTTGTAAAAATTACCTTGATTTCGTTCAGAAATCGGTCCCGCCGCCATGATGAATGCGGCGTGTAAACTAACGGAAGCGCTTTTCTTCTTCGTTAGCGTTACAACACAACGAAATAGCGCCACTTACATCAGTGCTGCCACCTACAGGATAGACGGATGAAGATCTCAGCATTTTTAGGGATAATACTTTGGTCTTGGCAGGACATTGAACAATGTTGTTTGCCCTTCCTATTACCCATGTTTATAACGTTAATACACAAGCTTATCAAATAGTAATTTTGACATTTGAAAACATTTGCATATTGATAGGGTTGTGCTAATAAATCCATGCTAAAAAACTAATTCTAATGGTTTCTATTATTAATGTCGTTATGAGCCATCACCATTATTAAATCATTACAAAATTCCTATGCATAATGTATTTTGGTTTATATTCCAATAGGATTTAATGGTTTTCTATTCAGATGACATCCCACCAACAGATCCTAACACACTGACAGAAGAGACTAGTTTTCATTAAAAATAATATAATTCCCATTACGTTTTATGCTTTGTATTTTTTATCAGCAGGAAGAAATAATCATTATAAGTGCACTTCACCTTTATACTAGAAGTTCAAATAATCACAAAGTACTTACAGACATACAGTTTAATATAAAGTGACTAAAATAGGACTTACATTTTGTATGCCACATACATAATAAAAGTGTTTTACAAAGTCTGCATCCATAGTCTGCATTTTGTAAATCTACATCACTGACAAATCTGTTTACATTTTTGTTTTTCATTGTTCTGGGAAATATTAATAGATGATTTTATAAAACAAGATTGTGTCTGGGCTTGCAGTAGTATGACATGCATTTGCTGACATATTGAGAAACCGTGATTTAATAGCATCATACAGTAGCGTGAAGTCACTCCCATAGTCTATGTGTGCCAGTGGTTTTACCTGTTTCACCTGCTCCCCCACCCTAACAGTCTCTGTATCAGAGCGACTAAAAGAAGAGCCGCCTGGTATCTGCCAGCAGAAGAATGGATCAATCTGTCTCAGCCCCTACAAAACCAGAGCGTCTGCTTTTCTCCTCCCAGTGGATTTTAAACTAGAGTAACACGTATGCTAAATCCAGACTGACACATTACAGTCAAAGGTGAACATGGGGACGGATTTAGCCTACAACTTTGTCTTCAAAGGTGAGTTTGATTCATCTGATTTGAGATATAGTTTATACTAAACAATGACTATGTATACCTTGGTTTAGAAATAAGAGGTTGTAATTATTTTAAATGAAAGTTTTATCTCTTTTTATGTCTTTTCAGTGGTTTTAATTGGGGAATCCGGTGTTGGAAAGAGCAACCTGTTGTCAAGATTTACCAAAAATGAATTCAATCACGACAGTCGCACAACCATTGGTGTAGAATTCAGCACCCGGTCTGTTCAACTGGATTCTGTTACCATCAAGGCCCAGATTTGGGACACTGCAGGTCTAGAGCGCTACCGGGCCATTACATCAGCGTAAGTGCCCAAATTTATATCCTCAAACTCTATCCTTCAGTTTTAAGCTGAGATGATGTAGACATTTAAAAGTATTATTCCTCAAGAATGGGCAGCCAAAGGAATTTGTTGTGAGTGATTTACCATCACACCCATAACCACTCCTTTTTAACCGGATAAACAATTTAAAGCGTAAAATTGTACACACCTGGATAGTAGTATGTCACAAGGATGGCTTGGGAATTTAATTTAGGTAATACTTTAAACAATTACCTAGAAAGAGGACAGTTTTTAGGGGAATCATAATACACTGCTATTGTCAATAACCGTGATAAAAACACAATTATTTACAATATTTTGATAATAATGCACATATGATGAATAGCAGGCACTTATAATTTTGTGTCAAGACTCAGAATGGTGATAAAAAAAATTCTGCCTCCTTTTGTCTTTTAAATATAATTTACTATATACAAACAAATAAAAATAAACAATACTAGAGATTAATTTTACCATTGTTTGTTTATTTATTTTTATTCAACAGATATCACAATAATATTGTTATCGTGAGTTTTTTGTTTGTTTGCCATGATAATAGTGTAGTAAAACTCTGATATCGTGACCTCCTATTTTGAACTTAATTCGATTTTAAAGATTGTTGCATGTGTATGAATGAAATTCAAGATCATTTTTGTTATTATAATGTTGATGGAAACAAACTAACTTAGCCTACTCTTTTCATAAACCGTCTGTATTGTTATAAAGTGAAGCAATGTTTGTTCTATTTATGCATCTGAAATATAAACAGTCGTATCATTGTAGGTATTACAGGGGTGCAGTGGGTGCCCTGCTTGTTTATGACATCACTAAACACCTGACCTATGAGAGTGTTGAACGATGGCTAAAGGAACTCTATGATCATGCGGATCCACATATAGTGGTCATGCTCGTGGGAAATAAAAGTGACCTTGACACTCTACGTACTGTACCAAGAGAAGAGGCAAAGGACTTTGCAGGTGTGAATATAGTTAACTTATAACTACAATAAAATGACATCAAACGGTATAAAAAACAAAACTAGAATCATGTATCAAGTAATTTAAATAGAAATTATGCACACTTTTAGTTTTGGAGAGATATAAGCTTTCCAAATTGACTTTACAGTGCCATACTTACTTGCTTAATTGATTTATTTTACTAAAACAGAATCCAAAGACTTGCTTTTTATTGAGACTTCAGCACTGGATTCAACTAATGTTGAATCTGCCTTCCTTGAAGTTCTGTCAAGTAAGTTTCACTTTGTCTTCTTTATATATAATATTGCCTTATTTTTTGTAATTTACTTACAATAAATAGTGAAATATGTAGTAAAAATGTGCATTGATGTTCTCTTCATCAACAATCCACAAGAAAGTTGCGAGTAGAGAAGTCACCAGAGGATCTATTAGCGCTGTGACTCTGGGCCAGATGGGACCCACCAGTGAGTTTCAGGAGGAGAAAAGGGGCTGTTGTAACAACTCTTGAATGAATGAATGAATGAACATCTACAGTGACAAAGCCATCAAGACAAAGACATTTAACTTTGACATGAGTTACGTGTCACACCTGCTTTGATGTATGTCTTTATCAGCTCCTGATTGGATGGCATAAAGACAAAAGGGGTGTGGTCCAAAGTTGTGTTAGGGTTGTTTTTTACTTTTTGAAGGTGTAAACATTTGGTATTAATGATTGAACTTGTGTTGTTTAAATGTTAAATATGAATGGAGAATAATGTAATTTATTTTACTAGGTAGAAACAGTGTCTTATTCTGCTTTCCTATAAAGGCATTGTAAAACTATTTATTGAAAATAGTTTTTACAGCATTGAAATGGAAATGTTTTCCACTTCAGGTCTGTAAATTATAGATATAATATAAACATCTCATTATTTAAAGCAAAGTCAATATTATTTTTGACTGATCCTTTATCCAAAGACAGGTCTTTTATACAAATACACAGTGAAGAATGCTGTCTGACAGTTAGACGTTTCGAAAACACATGAAATGTCACTATGCACGATAGATATTTTTGCAAAAAATTTGTCTTTACATAGCTGTGGTTTGCATAAATTTTCTTGTATTTAATAACATTTTAGTCTTTAGACCTTCGGTACGGCATGTGAAGTTGCTATTTTATTCAATTAATTTTTTTAGTACAATAATTTTTTTTGCAAACTACATAATACAGCTCTGCTTTTCTCATACACAACTGCTCGTGCCCAAAGCACCTGCCTGCAACCATTTAGGTGTGAGAGATACATTTGTTTATGAAAATATTCATTAACAAATGCAGATGTCAGTTTAAAGCTTTGTTTAAATTGAATACATCTGAGCAATTTTACAATGCGATGCAATAATAATTCAGGCTTACCCATTAAATAAAAACCATCAGAATCGATAATACTTGTTTTTATTTATTTTTAGATTTTTATGAATCAGCATGTATTTATTTATACAGGCTCTTTTGAAATATCTCTAACTGAATATCCTTTAGCAATCCTCAGCAATAAAGATTTTCCCAATCACCAAGGCTAACTACTGAGCCACTTTGAGAAATCAAAACTGTTCATAGTGAAACCTCATACAGTTATCAATATAAAGTTTATTGTTTAGTTGAGCTTATACACACAGTCAGTGCCTGGATACTGAGGCAGATTCAGCTGGTACTTCTGTTCAAGTGCAGCAGGAACAAATCGTCCTCCCAGAAAGTGATAGCGTCCTTTGAAGTGATGGGCTGCTTTCTTGGGGGCTGTGAGGGAGATGAGCATGTCTGGCTGAATCCCATCAGGAGAGCCGTTCTCCACATCCCAGCCTAGACACAGAGAAAGAAAGAAAAAGAAAGAGAGATTTATGTTACTTCAAAAAAGTAATCCAAGAAACTTAAAAATGTTTAAACTGCAGTGATACTATTGATCAATTCTTGCTTGCATCACTGTGTGCGTGCATGCTCACCTGAAGGTATATCAACGCTAGCAATGGGTACTGTGATTTTCTTTAGTTGGGAAAGGATTTCACCGAATGGCTCTCGCACTGCCCCCTTGAAACTGAATCCAAAAACGGCATCTACCACCACATTATAGGCTTCGTCGATCACATCAGCCTGAAGAGAAAGTGAGGAGGATAACTGTAAAGTATAGTTGCTTAAAGGGGACCTTTTTAAGATGTACAAATAAATCTTTGGTGTCCCTCAGAGTACATATGTGAAGTTTTAGCTCAAAATACTCCACAGATAATTCATTACAGCATGTTAAAATTGCCAAATTGCAACAGGCTTTATCGTAGTTTTGTCCAACTCCATTGACTTGTATTAGTTGTGCTGTGAGGTACGGTATTACTCCACGCCGGGAACGTTGTTTCTATTCTTGCAATTGGCAAAGGCGGATTAGCGCCACCCACTGGGCTGGAGTGTTTATTATTCAAGCTCTCAACGGAAGAATGTACGGGTGTGAGGGGTTTGGAAAAATAGGTCCACAAGTTTAAATGTATTTGTAAACGAAAGTTTAATGCATTTTAGGAAGGATTGTTCCTGTGCACCTATACAGCCATTATAGAGGTGGGAGGTGATACAAGAAACACCCAAAAATTCTCGGGCCAGCATCATATGTCCAAATTTCAGTCAAAACCGTTCTATTTCATCATAAACAATCTGAAAACAGGACTTTAACTGTGTAAAATACCGAACTTGTCCTTTAAGAGAAAACATTTGCATAAAAAAGTGTTCCTGATGAATTTTTATGTTAATCTGGAATTATCCACTAGATGGCGCACTTACCCAATTAAAAAAAAACTGAAGCCAAAACGTTATTTACTCATTTTAAACTCTGTGTATGTTTTGATAATCATTCTGAATATGATCTCTAACAAAAAATATGACCCCCCCCCCCGTTTTGTGTATTGTTTGTTTGATAGCAGAGGGTCTGTTCTTTCATTTGATATATTTTTATGTTTATATACTTTTAGAATGTTTTTTCCTGGGAGGCATTTTGTGAAACTTTTGTGAAAATTACAAAACATGCTGGTGGCAACTTTTCAAAAAATGGCTGGCGGGGAATGTGTTAAACATGCACTGTAAAAAATACTTTGCTGCTTTGTTTTTAATTTTATAAGTTATAACAACTCACCTGTAGTTATACCAGTGCTTCTCAAATAAAGGGGGGGGGGGGGGCTCGAAGCGACACCAGGGGGGGCGCGCGAGACCCGGGGAAAATACTTTTTCAGGAAGTGATTTTTTTGCACCGTCACTTAAAGATATTACACCCCAAACACGCTGATAAGCCGCTTGAGTTTTTTATGATTATTTATTGATTATATTTAATTTAATTTTTCAGTATCAAATGGTCAAAAATATACTGTAAATACGGATTGATTTATTTTATTTCAGGCAAATTGATGCATTTTTTGTCTTTTCTGTTACAGACTAAAAAAACATTGTTAATAAAGTTATTCTTTGTTGTAAGTTGATTGATATTTCTTTTTTTGTGTTTTCTTTAATGTTAATAAGGATACAATGTTTTGCAGATGTGTAATTTTATAGACAAATTATACTATTTACAGTCGCGGCGGAGAGTTGGGGGGCGCGAAATGTTTACTTCTTCCTGGGGGGGGGGGGGGGTGACAGAAAATAATTGAGAAGCACTGAGTTATACCAACTCATCTCTAGTCAAGATAAATAATAGTAAGTTGAAATGACTTGTAAATCCGGGTTGATTCAACAAAAAAATTTAAGGCAGCAAAGTATTTTTTACAATGTGGAAAAGTCAGATTTTCATTATATGTCCCCTTTAATACATATATTCCTAAAGATCACATTCTCATTGCAAAGGTAAAATCAGGAAAAAAAATAAATGATAGTCATGTATGCAGTAATGTTTCAACAATTCAGACTTTCTTGGCAGTTAATATATTATTTGTCATGTGTCAATGAGTCAATGTGTCGCTAAAGGTCATATATTGAACCAAGGTGGAACCCCCTTGATATAAATAATACGATATTGAACGGCTATACCTCAGGCATCTCAGTCAGGAAGGAAATATCCATCTTTTCACACTGGGTGGTAAGATTCTGAAACAGCTGTTTGTTGGGGCGCTTTGGGTACAGCACAGACGGCTCATATCCCTGAGAAATCCACAATCAATACGAATAAAGCCAATATATCTTCATTAAATATTTAGGTTAATGAATTTAGGTGCAGCAAGTTTTTCCCCAACTACTGATTAAAAAGTCAAGCAATGTAAACTCACAAACAATTTAAGATGTCTTGCACAGACCAATCCATCTCCTCCGTTATTTCCAGGCCCACAGATGATCAATACTCTGGGTGGAGTCTTGAGCAAAGACTGCAAAGGATAGCCCTATGACACAAACAATTGATTTTAATAGATGTATACTTAATAATGCACTAAAAAGCTGTATAGGTAATACACATTCACAGAAGAATGTACCTTAGCAACAGCTGTGGCACAGCTAAGGCCAGCCAGCTCCATTAACTGATCCACACTGAAGCTGTATTCATTAAACAGTTCTTCATCAATGTGCTGAGCCTCTTCTTGTCTATAGTGAAGAATAAACAGCGAACACATGAAAAAAGCATCGTTCATGGTTGCGTTTGTGTCAGAAACTATATGCACAGGAAATGTAAATAAAAAGTACAGTTACACATGTGGCTGTTACATACTGTCAACACCATCTTGGTAAAAGAGTTTGACAGTAATAGAATTGACACTGACTAATTCACACAACAGGAAAAAATTATTTTCAGTAAATAAGAGACTTTTAATAAAAATTATTATATTGTTATGGCCTATAACATAAATGAGTACTGAATTATTAAAATCATAAAAAAATGACTTTATAATTTACCCACAATACAACAACTATAACATACTGTATATTCAAATGTGAGTCTGCCATGTGTTAAACTGATGTCGTTGTTTAGTACTTCTTTGACCCTGACAACCACTTACCCTAAATATTTGATTGTATTAGCCATGGTGCAGGCCTGTCTATGAGTGAGATCTTTACTGTAGATGTTATTGGAAATATGTGCACATGCTCCTGTGTGTTTCAGGACAGAGCCCCCTCGTGACGTCACAAGAAGACCAATGCCAAACAGTGCTCGAACCCCCAACATTCACCTGGCTACAGCACCTGGATATGGAGGTACACTGCCTGTATGTGAATGAAACTCAGTAGAAAGGTAACAGTCTGCAAGCATTACAAATCATCAAACGTTAAAAACACCCCAAACTATATTTTAGAATTGTGTGTTTACATACCCCACTTAAACGAACTAAAAGTACTGGTACGGTGAAATATTAACTATAAAAATAATAAATAAGATCAAGGGTAAATTTATCTTTCCAAGAAACTTTTAGTAAGTTACACGCGTTGTCACCACATGCGATTATCTCCACAAATGCAAATCAAACAGCTTCAATCCTGTTTAGTTAATATTACAGAATGCAAAACATGCAACGTTTCAAACTGAGATGATACCTAGTACAGCCCGAAACGTTTGCATGAAATATATTATCCGGGTGAACCCTCAACCGCTTTTCATAATAAAAGTTTGACATGCAGGCTTAAAAATAAGATTTCTGTGTAAATAAATTAGTAAAAAATAATCAAGCCATTATATAGATTTATGTAACTCTATTCATGTATGTATGTACTGTTTGTAACGTTATATATGTATGTACTGTATGTATGGACACAACATATTTAAATGTTTGGTACCACATAAATATGTCCATAAAAGACTTACATTTTTTCCTTAATATTTATGTGGTAGTTTAGTTTTGTTTATGAAAAAGGCGTCGTATAGGTCAGCTTAATTTTATTTTAACATACACAGGTCTTGAGAAGTCTAATTTTGGTTTGATCCACAGCACCCCCATGATACAGTTCGTAATGGTACATTCCCGCTATTTAATATCAGACTCACCATGCCAGCGTTTAGGGTTTATGTTGGAGTACGATGTAAACGCTTCATAATATCAGATATCCACACACCGATTTACCTGAATTAAGGTAAGCGTTTTTATTTAACGCGATAAGTATAATTCGTTAAGTAGTTTTGACTATTAAATGATGAATTACATCTGGTTGTAGTTAAAACATAAGGGAACTGCTCCGTATTCATATTAACAGATTAAACTTCAACTTGACCTGAGGACTGGTAACAGTCCTGGAAATTACGGACTTTCCCAAATACAACGATGACATTTGGATGTCGAATAGGAGGGTTTGGGAATATGCACATTATCAGCAATACTGGATATTTTTGCAAAACTGATTTTAAATGTATTTATAATGTTTTGATTGTGTTAATTGGTTAGCGTGACAGGAAAGTTACTGAAGAAATATTTGAATAAATAAATGCACAAATTGAGTTTATTGATCCCATATGTGAGATATTGATCCACTGTGTTAATAAACATGCCATAGCATGTTAGTACCTTAGTTTAAAGTATCATGTAAATACAATGATGTCATAACTGCACCATAATATAACAAAGTACTTTTTACGTACTTTGTAAGCAAACCTAGACTAATATAAAATTTGGCCACACAACATTACACTTAAAATAATGTTAAATAAAGACACAGTAAAATAGTAGAAAACGTGGTCTGTAATATCAAATATATTGGACATCTTTAATAACTTGCTGTGAAATGTCCAAAGACTTGATGGCGCTAACATGGAAACTCCTTAAAAAATTAAAACGTGTTTACTGTATCAATACAGTATTTTGTAGACTTGATTTTGATCCCGACGGACCAATTAAAAAATCTCTATGTGCCCTTAAGTCACTTAAGTCATGTGAAGTTAGCCAATCAGATTAGAGCTTGCAAGATTGAGAAGGTGCTTTGCAGTTTTGCAAACGGCTGTGTGTGAAGGCGAAACTATATTGGTTTATAATCATGTTATTTTTTTAAACAGCAGTTTTTGATGCAAACTCATTGTAATTGAAACTCATAGATGCTGTATCACTGTCAGGCTGTCCTCTTCGATTCATCTTAGGGCAGCAGTCCTTTTACAGCCAGGCAAACGCTCATGGAAACCTGCCATGAAAAAAACTAGTAAATCTTAATGATAAGTGCTGTCCATAAATCACCAAAGAGGTAACTCCATGCTTGGAAATGGTGGTTTAGAGATACAGACATGAAAATTACCAAAGAGTAATCTACACCGAGGCAGAGCAGTGGCTATTCACTCACAGTTTGAAGCAACTGTGGGCTGCAATATCGATCTATTGATATTGATGAGTACCATGTGCATGCTTTGGTGTAAATCAGACTTGTTATATAAAGATGATCATTGTTGTCTCATGGTCATGGCTGGTGCACTTCAATATTTCCACCTTGTTTTCCAGCAAGGGCTTTTATTGACTCATGTTTGTTCATAATGTCGCAGGATGAAATGGTCGATTGTAATTGGATTCTTGTGATCTGCACACATCCATGCAAAATTCCTTTATGTGAATACTGTGAAAAATAATCATGTGAATGTAATGGATGTAAATTGCCATCTTGGTAAATGGGTTCTGGCTGTCCAGTGCACTTGTGAAGATTATGTGAACCGTCAAAGGATCTGCTGAGTAGGATCGGTTGCTGTCCAGTGCTGAAACCAGGCTTCCTTTTAGATGTGGTTACAAGCTAGATATGTTTTTCTTTTTGTTATGTGAAGCCATATAGCAACTGTCTTGCTTTTAATGCATTATTATATTGCCCCAGGCTCAGAATATCTTTAAATGTATTATAAAAAAACAAGAGCTTCATTTTTGAGAACATTTTCATTTTAGAATTAAAGTGCAAGATATTACATTTCCGTTTATGCAGACGCTTGGCAGATGCTTTTATCCAAAATGTCCATGTATATTTGTTGGGCAATGAAAGTTTTCTCGTAGACCAGGTGTCGAAATCTACAACCTTTTTTTGACATTTCCCCACTGTACACAACAAAATGTGACCCAATCTGTGAAAACCTAGCTAGTCTTTTCTTGTGGTTTACCGTTTTCTAGGTAAAATAATGTAAAGAGCATTGTGTGGAAATGTAACTTTAATATATGAAGTATTTACTTTAACGTTAACATTTAAACTTTTTTTAAAAAAAGTTGCCAGTCAGCGGCAGATTTTTTATAAAAATTCTAGAAAATGTTCTCCTTTTTATATATATATATAAACGTACAACATATCAAATGAAAGAACAGACCCTTTGCTTTAAAAAAAAAGTTTAATCCTACCTTCATTTGTTCTCTTTTTATCACCTTTCAAATATTGGTAGGTTTCTTCAAAAATACAAAATTTTGACTAAAAGGCTGAGATAATTGCATTTTTGGGTAGTGCATTCACATCAGCCACGGTAAAGGTGGCAAAAATGGGCTATTCGCACGTAGTTGGACGCTTGAACATTTGAGTTTACTCGCTTCATACGCGCGTGAAATTCTAGTCATTCGAGACATTAACGCGGAAATTAGCATAATTTCCAGGGGCAACGCTCAATCCGCGTGGAACGCGCCCCACCTTCCACACATTTCGCGCCGCAGGATGCCTAATTGCGTCTTTGCATTGATTTAACATGTAAATCACTCACGCTTGCAGCGGCTGGTGTGAAGGCGTAAAATTCGCGTCTACCCGTCTAGTTTGCCGCTTGAACATTTTGAGTTTACTCGCTTCATTCGCGCATAAAATTCTAGTCACTGACATTCACGTGGAAATTCGCCTCATCGGAGGACCTTCCATAGGCTTCTGCGTCTTCCCTCGCCTCCTGTTATCACGTCACTACTAGAGCAAGCTCCTGATTGGTCAACGCGGCTCGTTTTTCCGCCAAAGTTCAAATGTTTCAACTTGCGCGTTTCCCGCGGCAGCGCTTAATTCGTGCTATTTGCGCAAACTAGACGCACGAATGAGGCTAAATCGTGTCTACCGCGCTGCGCTAAACGCCACATTTGCGCCGCGAGACCTTCAGACGCGCATCAACACGTCTTTACATTGACTTAACATTGAAATCACTCGATTGGATTTCACAGGCAGGGTCACATAATTGAAGCCCCCCCACTTACAATTTATATACTTTAGAGCCATATAGAGATAGTTTTAGCTTATTTTAATGCTTGTTTGTCTTTGCCATAAAACAAACCAGGAATCCAGTGAGAGCAAGAGTCCTACATAATTTATGGCCAAAGAGACAATTTTTGTATTCCACCTTTCAAAACTGTTGTTACACTATAACTCGCAGATTTTTTTATTCTGCACATTCGACTGCAGTTTCGAACAATTCGCTGAAACGCATTGTGTTGTAATTTGTAATATTATGAAGATTTTTCTGCTCTTTCTTCAGTGTTATGAAGCTGAAATACCCAAACAACAAAATGGTTTTCTTTTTATCAACATACTGAAAGTGGAAATTTGTTAGTTATTGGTCAGTAGGGCTGTCACGGTTATGAAATTTGGCTGGCGGCTATTGTGTTAATTGGTAAATTGTGACGATTATGCCGATTAATTGCCTGTTTTTATTGCTTTGACATTTAATTCTCATACTTTTTTTTCATTTGTTCATGATATCATTTTCATATAAATATATCTTTCAAAAACATGAGAAATAAACACAATAAAGTGTCTAAAAATAACTAAAAATAAAAAGGCAATCAAAATAAACTGACTATACCACAACAGGCCTTAAATAGTAGCCAGTCTGATAGAAGACATCTGATACAGTCTCTTGCCTGTTTATACAGGCGCTACAGCTCCCCCTTGTGTTTTTTAAAGAGATGTGCAATCATTGCGGTGATCTGAAATCATCTTGATGAGGTCAAACAATCGCAATGAGACGATGGAAGTTGCCTTATTAAATGACCTTATTTATTTTTCATCGCAGTTATTAGCCTCCAGCATCTTTAAGTTATGAGTGTTAGTTCTTTACTCCCAGTGGCCCTGGCCTCTCTAATGTAATTTGATGCACAGTGCTTTTTCACTGCTGTGTTAATAAACATGTATCACGCATACTGTGTGATATATGGGCTGCATGTTTATTAATGAAGCTCATTAGCGAGTTTTGATCTCCTGCAGAGGTGTTTGCACTTTGTATTTGTGACTTAACAAGCACAGAATAATATAATGTTGGATTTAGCTGGATACAGTTGCACAAAAGCTATTAATTATTTTACTTATTTACACAAAAAAAATTTATCAATCTTAGACAAAATACTGTGGTTTTTCTTTGTCTATCTGAAATCTTCCATGTATAGTCATGGTCCCAGGAAATTGGATTATGTGCGCTGGTTCTGTTCCAGAGCAATTACTACTGTCATTTTGCGCTGTGGCTTTGGATAATAAAACCAGATGGCCTTAAGGTCATCCCCAATTAAAGAAAATCCATTTCCATTCATAAAGTTTTCCATTATTGCTCGGAAGTAATGAGCTTCATTTAATACCTTAATTTCTTTTAATCAATATCAGAGCAATGCTATTTCTGCGGGCTGCATACTGCCTATGTCCGTCTAATGGCCAGTTTTATTCCTCTCCAATTCCAGAAATTAAATGCGCCTCCTATTAAATTCTTATAATTGTGCACGGTTTAATTTTTATCTGTGTTTTGTGGTTGAGGTAGATCTTTACAGGAGCTTTGCTCCCGTGGTAAGATAGGGAGGTAGATGGGCTGGTGGAATAACACTAACTTTAAGTAGACGGTTTATTATTGCCAGTGTCTTACACAGGCTGTATTCATACATTATTGATGTACTCTGCTTGAACTGGCAGCCCTAGCTGACATTTGGCTTATATCTCTTAACCTGATCTTATTAACCAACAAAGATTTTGATGTAAACTTTGAAGTTTTTAAGAGCTTGACTGTGTTAATATGTAGGTCTCTGCAAAACATTATCCTAGCATCCTTTTAACTGACCCATATGTTAGTCAGGGTAATAAAAGTAACCCATATTGATGAAATGACAAAATTTACAATTATATCAGATTTCTTTTGTGTTAACAACATATAAACAATGATTGTAAAGATTGAATCTTAGCTCTCTGGTCAAGTTTTAATTAAAAAACAAATGGAGGGAATCCACGATCTTAATTACTTCTGCAATGAGCTAAATACTGAAAACAAACACTGACCATTGATGTCACAAGCTTCCTCTCATTTCACCTAAAGGGATAGTCTAGCCAAAAATGTAAAGGGATAGTACACTTAAAGGGATAGTTTACCCAAAAATGAAAAGGGATAGTTTGTTAAAAGGGATAGTTCAACCAAATCATGAGCCCCATTCACTTCTATAGTAGGAATAAAGAAAACTATGGAAGTAAACAGGGCTCATTCCTCAAAATATCTTCCTTCGTATTCATCAGAACAAATAAATTTATACAGGTTTGTAACAATATAAGAGTGTGAAAAAAAGATGAGAGTATTTTCATTTTGGGGAAAACTATCCTTTAAGTTTGTTGGATGGGAATATCGGCTGTATCTTGCTTACCCATATAGGTCACACCCCTTATTGAGGTGAGGTCATTGGTCCTTGCATTTTTTAAAAACCTGATACTATGAGATGGTGATTGAACCGCTCCTTGTAACCAAACTCTTCTCCTCTTATTCTTTCTCCAGGTCTAATCCATATAGCTGGCCTATCCCTGTCACAGTGTCACCCAGCCAGCACTGGATAACAAGGACCCAAAATGTTCAGCACAAAAAGGTTAGTATACACTGCTGTATATATATTTTTAAATATCTAAGATCTTGAGTGCTGGGAAAATACTGAAGTTGCTTGCAACTCTACAGACAGTTAGACAAATTGTTTTGCATTTCATTTCTTTGCATTTAAGTTATGATGTTGATATTATGTGTGTAGTGTTTTTAATTGAGTACAGTGCTGGTTTCTTTACTGCACAATGGCTATGTTTACATGCACAACATTTTGCCAATCCGACTGAATTTAATACGATTGAAGGTTACGACGATACAGTTTACATGCACCCTAAACATTGCAATCTGATTTAAATGATCGTTTACATGTACATTATATAGAATCCGAAACGAATTCTGCGCAAGTGCACAGCAAGGGTTGCCAGATTCACGTATCAAAACCATCCGAATGGACGTTCAAAACTAGCCCAAAAGCATCCCAATGACTATTCACAGCCCAAAAACAAATAACTAAGCAATTAAATCATTTAATCTGGTGGAAACAGTTTAAACAGTATCCCAAATCTAAGCTCGAAAAAGCAGAGGACTTGGCAACGCTTCGCTGCGAATAGCATCTCTCGTCGAGTTCACGCTTTATCTTTGGATAAAAGTCAAAGCTGAGTTGGAGAAAGTTGTTCTTAAGTTTTCAGATATAGGGAATGAAAACAAACTTTTTAAAACGCACAATGCTATTTTATTACTTTAAGTAGCCTAATGTGTTAAAAGTATACATAAACGCTGCAGAATTTAGTTCATCGCGTGTACAGCGCGTGACCCCATTAACGTTATCTTATAAATGCACGATGCTATTGCCTTGCTATTTCGTGTTTCTGTGACAAGAACCGTGACATATAAGAGGTAAATATAATACGTGAACTTGAGCACAAATGTTCTGCGCATGTGCAAAAGGTATTTTTGCATCCGATTGAGAAAATACTACGATTCGCGCGTTTACATGCGTACTTTCCTCCTGCTGATCGGGTCACAGATCAGAGAACATCACCCCCTTCAATACGATCCAAATTTGCATCCCATCGTCCTCAATCGTATTGATTAAGGTGTTTACATAAATACTTTTCATTACGATTAAGACATCAAACTGATTATTTGGTTGCATGTAAACGTACCTATTGAATGGTGGTCTTTTTGTCTGCTGCATGACTTAAACATTATTAAAGCAAAAACAAGTGTTGAATTTTTAATTGATTTTGTGTTGGAGCATTTGCTCATCTTTCATCCAATCAAACCATCAAACATCATATCTCCTAGTTATTTCTTATCAGGTTTTGTGCAGTCCATCCTAGAATTAGATGTAAAAGCACAATAAGTGAGGTATTGTGAAACACGCAACACATGAAAAGCAGATGATGATAAGAGATGAGCCAAAACAGGATGGTGAGTTATGCTGAACTTCCTGGAGAGGAGGATCGAGCTCCTGGTGGAACACACAAAAGCAGGAGATGAGGGAAAACCAAGTATTATCATGTAAATGGCACAGGCCCCAGGTGAAGTTAATACTCCATGCTAATAAATGCGAGACCGTGGTGGAACACGAGTAGAGCACTTGAAATTTTCCTATAGCCTTGTAATACGTTATTAGGCGGTTCAAACATAAAAATTATAAGAGGATTACATAATCCTCTCTAACTCCCCCCTCCCACTCCACACAGCTGTCATCCTCCCTGATGGATGCTACAATCTGGATGCTTCCATATGCACTTTCCATTCCAGTATTCTTAAGATGAAATATTCTCCTCCAGGCATCCAGATCTGGTCTAATGGCCTTCCCAATAGCTTTAAACAACTCTCGTTCTGGCACAGTTTTATTGATGGTTGCTTTTTGGGACCTCTTTCATTCATATTTTGTTAGTTTTTTTTATCTTTTTGTGCCCATCAGCGACAGCAGCATTTGTGATGTTGAAAGTCATGAGTTCATTTAAGGTTTAGTGCTATTTTTGGCTGCTATAGTGCAAGGCTGTCCTCTGCAGGGAACACTGCCGGATTACTCAGAAGAGATTCCAACAGTTTCAGCTTTCTATTAATTATATTAAAAGATGAGTCTGCAAGCCACTAGATCCACACAGGATTGCAGTATCCATAGAGTGCAGCATATTTGCAGACAGACGTTCAGATGGATATATGGATGGATATGTAGATGTATGGATAGATGTACAAACGTACGGACGAAAAGGCGGATGGACGTACGGACGAACAGGCGGATGGACGAACAGGCAGACGGATGTACGGACGAACAGGCGGATGGACGAACAGGCGGACGGACGTACGGACAAATGGCTGACGGACGAACAGGAGAACAGGTGGACGGACGAACAAACAGGAGAACAGGTGGACGGACGTACGGACGAACTGGCGGACGGACGTACAAAAGAACTGGCGGATGGACGAATGGACAGACGCCATAATGGACGATCAGACGGACAAATGAATGAACGAACAGACGGGCGGACGAACAGATGGACGAACGGACGGCGGAGGAACAAACGGACGTGTGGAGATTCCAACATATTTAGCTTTAAATTAATTATATTAAAAGATGAGTCAACTGCAAAGCCACTAGATCCACACAGGATTGCAGTTTCTTGAGTGCAGCATATTTGCAGACAGACGGTTAGATGGATATATGGATGGATAGATCAAATGGATGGATAGTAAAAACTGACGCACAAACTGGTGGACAGACGCATGAACGAACTGGTGGAAGGACGAATGGACGGGCACCAGAACGGACGGACGAACAGACGGGCAGGCGGACGAACAGGCAGACAGACAGGTGGACAAACGGACGGTCTGGCGGACGAACAGAGGATGAACGGGCAGACAAATGGGCAGACAAACAGATGGACGAACAAACGGGCGAACGAACGAACGAACGGGCGGACGAACGGGCGGATGAACAAGCGGACGAACAACGAACAAACGGATGAACAAACAAACGGGCGGACGAGCGAACAGACGGGCGAACGAGCGAACAGACGGGCGGACGAGCGAACAGACGGGCGGACGAACGAACAGACGGGCAGACGAACGAACGAACAGGCGGACAAATCAACGAACGGACGAATGAACGGACGGACGGACGAGCGGGGGGACAAACGGGCGCACGGACGAATGGGCGGATGAACGGACGGGCGGGCGGACGATCGGGCGGGCAGATAAACGGAAGGACGAACGCACAGGCAGACGAACGAACAGATGGATGGTCGGATGGATGGATGGATGGATGGATGGACAAGACACCTAACCCCAGCTGCTCCAGATGAGCAGGATGGCGACTTGCATAGATTTTGGATATGGATGTATTTGTACTTGTTTTAGTAATAGATAAATGGATTGATGGATTGGTGGATAGTACATGTTTAAATAGCTCTCCTGACAGCATTATCAAGCTTCATCTGTTTCTGCTAACAGGGTAGCTATACAAACAGGTAAATGATGTAAAGCTAGAAAACAAACAGGTGTTGGTTTACACCTTTTGCAGGTGGATCACCATGCACACGTTCACAGCATGATTGAGTGGTGGTGATCTCACAGGAAATACAAGTATGAGTATGAGTCATTTCCAAATGTTATTTTTTACCAAAATACCATAAATAAAACTTAAATCATAATCATTGTAATGGCCATAATGAAAAAATATATTTGGAACTACCAAGATTTATTGGTTTGTCTTTCCAAATCCTGACAGTTGTGCAAGAGGATGTTGTGATATTGGAGGAAGGCTCTGTGAAAAATGAAAATCCATTCTTTGTGATAAAAGGAACGTGTTGTCCCATCTGAATTATGCAAGCGAAGAAAAATCTTTTGGAAGGCACGCATGTCAAGTTTTTGATGTACAGCCCCTATAGAATGATGCTATAATGACAAACACAAAGACACACAATCTGTGACTGCACAGAATCACACAGCCAGCAGTTACTGCACTAACATTAAGCACTCAACTAAGTGACTGTCTGGCTGTTTAAACACTCGGTGCACTTGACATAAAAAGCTTTAAAAGAGCTCTCTGAAAGCAATTTGAAGATTCAGCAGATCTTAAAATATCACGTTGGGAAGTATGCAAGGGTGAACTCATTTGTAACAAAAATCTTTTTGTTGTGTTATCCTTGCTCTTAGGTATCTGAGGTTTGAATTTGGAATTCTGCCATCCATTTTTTGCTGCACAGTATTGATTTTCCTTATATTGATCTTCTGGTTGGAGTTTACCTTGAATATTACATTTCGCTTATTACATTTTTTGGGGGTATGTATAGCATAATTTAAAGACTTGTATTATAGGATCTAAAGCATTCAAAATTAAACCGTGTTTGTCATCATAATGTTTACTAACTTACTTAATTTTCATTTCACGAGTTCACATTATTATGTAATTGATAGGTTAATGAGAAAGCTTATTTGGCGTGCTGGACACTAACTTAACACTAAACGAGTATCTGGGAAACATGAGGGTCTCTTTTATCATAAACCCATTCAAAGTGTCTGCAGCAAGCTTGTATTTTGACATCATGTGTGATGCATAACATGTTCACATGACGCGCCGAACACGTATATTGAAATGACGAGCCACACACGACGGGTTACAAACATGTTGTGACGAGCTTCGTATCATGCGCCCTCGAAAACAAAGTCACCGGCCGCCACTGATAATGACCGCTGATTTTGGGATTACATGACCATACTCCTACGAAAATATTTAAATAAAATTCATTTAAAACATTTACACATTTGCCTATAAGCTTGCTTTTGTAATACATTGCGTTTTAAAATGGTCTATTTTGTAACTAAAACCCAACACTCAGTTTTGGTCACTCCACCTGTCAGACCAGAGTTGCTCCCCTGGTATCTGTATTTGGGTTTTACACATTTTCATTAGGGGTCAAGCCCCGAAGGGGCGTAGAACCCTATTGTATTTGTTAGTTTTCTTATTATTATTATTAGTTATTAGGGGTCAAGCCCCGAAGGGGCGTAGAACCCTATTGTTATTGTTAGTTTTCTTATTATTATTATTAGGGGTCAAGCCCCGAAGGGGCGTAGAACCCTATTGTTATTGTTAGTTTTCTTATTATTATTAGGGGTCAAGCCCCGAAGGGGCGTAGAACCCTATTGTTATTGTTAGTTTTCTTATTATTAGGGGTCAAGCCCCGAAGGGGCGTAGAACCCTATTGTTATTGTTAGTTTTCTTATTATTATTATTAGGGGTCAAGCCCCGAAGGGGCGTAGAACCCTATTGTTATTGTTAGTTTTCTTATTATTATTAGGGGTCAAGCCACGAAGTGGCGTAGACACCTATTGTATCTGTTAGTTTTCTTATTAGGGGTCAAGCCCCGAAGGGGCGTAGAACCCTATTGTTATTGTTAGTTTTCTTATTATTAGGGGTCAAGCCCCGAAGGGGCGTAGAACCCTATTGTTATTGTTAGTTTTCTTATTATTATTATTATTTATCTTCCTCGTTCTTCCGCCGAAAGTCAATGGCAGCCCATAGAACCGTACATAGGAAAGTTATGAAATTTGGCACACATGTAGAGGACAGTCTCAGAAGTTACTATAGCAACATTGGCGTGTCTGACTCAAACCCTCTAGCGCCACCAACAGTCCAAAAATCCACTTATGTTCATGCTCACAACTTCTGACCCGTGAGTCCTAGAAACTAAATTCTTGTTTCCTCTGAATCCTTGGCTCATGATGATTCAATTGCATACATTGATGTCATTTGTGTCATGCACATCTTTCCGCCATTTTGAATTTTTCGTAAAACCTACTTTTTCGAACTCCTCCTAGACCGTTTGTCCGATTTGCATGTCCTTTGGTATGTAGCATCTAGAGACACCCAAGACAAAAAGTTATCAAAAGCTTTTCGGTAGACCTATCCGTTCTCGTATAAATTGACAACATATATGGCGGCGAGCACGCCAAAACGGACGTGAGGCCGTATCTTCGCAAAACTTTATTGTATCGACACGAAACTTGGTATATGTCATTACAGTCATGACCTGAGGGTGCCTGCAACGTTTCGTCACAGCGCCACCTAGTGGTAACGAGATTCGAAAAATGCCTATTTTTGCTTATAACTACTTCAAACTTGAGTCTAAAATCATGAAGGTGGTCTTGTTAGATTCCTTGAGGCATGCCGAGTCAAACGATACCAAACGGTTTTCGGTCGGCCATTTTGGGTGTCGGCCATTTTGAATTTTCTCATTAAGTTCAGTATTTCACAAACAGAATGGCGTATCGCTACGAAATTTGGCATGGTTTATCAGTGACATGTTCTGAGCGCACCAATAAATCTTTAGGACGGCGCCACCTAGTGGTCAGGATATGTAAAATTTTTTTTAAATCTTTATATCATTTGATTAAATTGCCACACTGACATAAGACTTCACTCTATTGATTCCTTGGCTCATGCTGAGTCCGACTGTACCAAATATGTCTGAGTCAAACCTACTTCCTGTCGGCCATTTTGAATTATATTGAACACCTACTTTTTCGAACTCCTCCTAGAGCGCTCGAGTGATTGGCTTGATTTTTGGTACGCATCATCTAGAGACACTCCAGACAAAAAGTTATCAAAAGCTTTTCGGTAGACCTATCCGTTGTCGTATAACGCTTCAAAGAATGCGAGGGCGAGCACGCCAAAATGTGTTTGAGCCTGTATCTTCGCAAAACTTTTGCGTATTAATATGAGACTTGGTATATGTCATAACAGTGATGACCTGAGGGTGCATGCACTGTTTCGTCACACTGCCCCCTACTGGTCACGAGATATAAAAAATGTCTATTTTTGCTTATAACTACTGCAAACTTGAATGTAAAATTATGAGACTGGTCTTGTTAGATTTCGGAAGGCATGCCGAGTCAAACGATACCAAATGGTTTTTGGTCGGCCATTTTGTGTGTCGGCCATTTTGAATTTTTTCTTTAAGTTCAAGTATTTCAGAAACGCAATTGCGTATTGTTATGAAACTTGGTATGGTTCATCAGCAACATGTTCTGGGAGGACTTGTAAACTTTTTAGGCGCCCCCTAGTGGTCAAGAGATTTGAAGCTATATCTCTGCATCTCTTTATCGTATTTACACCAAATTTGGTGGGTGTCATCACAATCAAGACCTGAGTCACAATTTATTGTTTGGTTAGTGCCCCCTAGTGGTCAAGTCATTTAAGGCTATATCTCTGTATTGCTTTATTGTATTTACACTAAATTTGGTATGTGTCATTCAGTGTTGGGTAAGTTACTCAAAAAAAGTAATTAATTACTAGTTACTAATTACATCTTTAATCATGTAATTAGATTACTTTACAAATTACTCTCTCCAAAAAGTATTTAATTACTTATTACTAATTACTTTCTAAATCCTATTTAGTACATGATACAAGGATAGGCTTGAAATGGCTCGAATAAAAAATATATAAAAGTACATCAATTATTATGGTCCCACTTTAGGGTCCAATTCTCTCTATTAACTAACTATTAACTACTTTTGCCTCAATATACTCCAACAACTAATAATAAAGAAGTTATACATTTTAAGTATTGGTAGAAATGGGGAGGGTTAAGGATGTAGAATAAAGTTTTGCAGAATCAGGCATTAATATGTGCTATTAAGTATTAATAAACAGCCAGCATCTCATTAATATTAATGCTAATAATCAACCAGTTAATAGTGAGAATTGTAAACTTAAACCATGTTAAATCCACTATTGTATTATAGTATATATAATTGTTTAGAGTCCATACACAGTATTTAGTTACATCAGAAGTAACTGTAATTAGATTACAAGAAAAATAAGAGTAATCCCTTACTTTACTTTTTCAAAGGAAAAGTAATTTAATTACAGTAACTAATTACTTAGTAACTAGTTACACTCAACACTGGTGTCATTACAGTCATGACCTGAGGCACCATCTATTGTTTCGGCAAAGCGCCACCTAGTGGTCTCAAGATACAAAAAAATTGCTATTTTTTTCATAAAACTAATGCAAACTTAGATCTTAAATCATGACAGTCATCACGTATGAATCATTTTTTGCCATGTTTGGCTTGACCCCGGTATCGCTGCTTGCAGCTATATTTAGGGGTCAAGCCCCGAAGGGGCGTAGAACCCTATTGTTATTGTTAGTTTTCTTATTATTATTAGGGGTCAAGCCACGAAGTGGCGTAGACACCTATTGTTTCTGTTAGTTTTCTTATTATTAGGGGTCAAGCCCCGAAGGGGCGTAGAACCCTATTGTTATTGTTAGTTTTCTTATTATTATTATTATTATTATTCTTCCTCTTCCGCCATTGAAGTCAATGGCAGCCCATAGAACCGTACATAGGAAAGTTATGAAATTTGGCACACATGTAGAGGACAGTCTCAAAAGTTACTATAGCAACTTTGGTGTGTCTGACTCAAACCCTCTAGCGCCACCAACAGTCCAAAAATCCACTTATGTTCATGCTCATAACTTCTGACCCATCAGTCCTAGAAACTAAATTCTTGTTTCCTCTGAATCCTTGTTTCATGATGATTCAAATGCACACATTGATGTCATTTGTGTCATGCACATCTTTCCGCCATTTTGAATTTTCCGTAAAACCTACTTTTTCGAACTCCTCCTAGAGCGTTTGTCCGATTTGCATGTCCTTTGGTATCTAGCATCTATAGACACCCCTGACAAAAAGTTATCAAAAGCTTTTTGATAGACCAATGCGTTCTCATATACCGTGACAACATATACGGCGGCGAGCACGCCAAAACGGATGTGAGGCCGTATCTTCGCAATACTTTGGTGTATCGACACGAAACTTGGTATATGTCATTACAGTCATGACCTGAGGGTGCCTGCAACATTTCGTCACAGCGCCACCTAGTGGTCACGAGATTCAAAAAATGCCTATTTTTGCTTATAACTACTTCAAACTTGAGTCTAAAATCATGAAGTTGGTCTTGTTAGATTCCTTGAGGCATGCCGAGTCAAACGATATCAAACGGTTTTCAGTCGGCCATTTTGGGTGTCGGCCATTTTGAATTTTCCCATTAAAATCAGTATTTCACAAACAGAATGGCCTATCGCTACGAAATTTGGCATGGTTCATCAGAGACATGTTCTGAGCGCACATATAAATCTTTAGGACGGCGCCACCTAGTGGTCAGGATATGTAAAGAAATTGTTTAAAATCTTTATTTCATTTGATTAAATTGCTACACTGACATGAGACTTCACTCTATTGATTCCTTGGCTCGTGCTGAGTCCGACTGTACCAAATATGTCTGAGTCAAACCTACTTCCTGTCGGCCATTTTGAATTATATTGAACACCTACTTTTTCGAACTCCTCCTAGAGCGCTCGTTTGATTGGCTTGATTTTTGGTAGGCATCATCTAGAGACACTCCAGACAAAAAGTTATCAAAAGCTTTTCGGTAGACCTACCCGTTGTCGTATAACGCATCAAAGAATGCGAGGGCGAGCACGCCAAAATGTGTTTGAGCCTGTATCTTCGCAAAACTTTCGCGTATTAATATGAGACTTGGTATATGTCATAACAGTGATGACCTGAGGGTGCATGCACCATTTCGTCACACTGCCCCCTACTGGTCACGAGATATAAAAAATGTCTATTTTTGCTTATAACTACTGCAAATTTGAATGTAAAATTATGAGACTGGTCTTGTTAGATTTCGTGAGGCATGGCGAGTCAAACGATACCAAATGGTTTTTGGTCGGCCATTTTGTGTGTCGGCCATTTTGAATTTTTCTTTAAGTTCAAGTATTTCAGAAACGCAATTGCGTATTGTTATGAAACTTGGTATGGTTCATCAGCAACATGTTCTGGGAGGACTTGTAAACTTTCAGGTGCCCCCTAGTGGTCAAGAGATTTGAAGCTATATCTCTGCATCTCTTTATCGTATTTACACCAAATTTGGTGGGTGTCATCACAATCAAGACCTGAGTCACAATTTATTTTTTGGTCAGTGCCCCCTAGTGGTCAAGTCATTTAAGGCTATATCTCTGCATCTCTTTATTGTATTTACACCAAATTTGGTGGGTGTCATCACAATCAAGACCTGAGTCACAATTTATTGTTTGGTCAGTGCCCCCTAGTGGTCAAGTCATTTAAGGCTATATCTCCGTATCGCTTTATTGTATTTACACTAAATTTGGTATGTGTCATCACAGTCATGGCCTGAGGCACCATCTATTGTTTCGGCACAGTGCCACCTAGTGGTCTCAAGTTACAAAAAATAGCTATTTTTTTCGTAAAACTAATGCAAACTTAGATCTTAAATCATGACAGTCATCACGTATGATTCATTATTTGCCATGTTTGGCTTGACCCCGGTATCGCTGCTTGCAGCTATATTTATTATTATTATTATTATTATTATTATTTTTCTTCCTAGTTCTTCCGCCGAAAGTCAATGGCAGCCCATAGAACCGTACATAGGAAAGTTATGAAATTTGGCACACATGTAGAGGACAGTCTCAGAAGTTACTATAGCAACTTTGGTGTGTCTGACTCAAACCCTCTAGCGCCACCAACAGTCCAAAAATCCACTTATGTTCATGCTCATAACTTCTGACCCATGAGTCCTAGAAACTAAATTCTTGTTTCCTCTGAATCCTTGGCTCATGATGATTCAAATGCACACATTGATGTCATTTGTGTCATGCACATCTTTCCGCCATTTTGAATTTTCCGTAAAACCTACTTTTTCGAACTCCTCCTAGAGCGTTTGTCCGATTTGCATGTCCTTTGGTATCTAGCATCTATAGACACCCCTGACAAAAAGTTATCAAAAGCTTTTTGATAGGCCAATGCGTTCTTGTATACCGTGACAACATATACGGCGGCGAGCACGCCAAAACGGACGTGAGGCCGTATCTTCGCAACACTTTGGTGTATCGACACGAAAGTTGGTAGATGTCATTACAGTCATGACCTGAGGGTGCCTGCAACGTTTCGTCACAGCGCCACCTAGTGGTCACGAGATTCGAAAAATGCCTATTTTCGCTTATAACTACTTCAAACTTAAGTCTAAAATCATGAAGGTGGTCTTGTTAGATTCCTTGAGGCATGCCGAGTCAAACGATACCAAACGGTTTTCGGTCGGCCATTTTGGGTGTCGGCCATTTTGAATTTTCTCATTAAGTTCAGTATTTCACAAACAGAATGGCGTATCGCTACGAAATTTGGCATGGTTCATCAGTGACATGTTCTGAGCGCACCTATAAATCTTTAGGACGGCGCCACCTAGTGGTCAGGATATGTAAATTAATTGTTTAACATCTTTATTTCATTTGATTATATTGCCACACTGACATGAGACTTCACTCTATTGATTCCTTGGCTCGTGCTGAGTCCGACTGTACCAAATATGTCTGAGTCAAACCTACTTCCTGTCGGCCATTTTGAATTATATTGAACACCTACTTTTTCGAACTCCTCCTAGAGCGTGCGTTTGATTGGCTTAATTTTTGGTAGGCATAATCTAGAGACACTCCAGACAAAAAGTTATCAAAAGCTTTTCGGTAGACCTATCCGTTGTCGTATAACGCATGAAAGAATGCGAGGGCGAGCACGCCAAAATGTGTTTGAGCCTGTATCTTCGCAAAACTTTTGCGTATTGATATGAGACTTGGTATATGTTATAACAATGATGATGTAAGGGTGCATGCACCGTTTCGTCACAGCGCCCCCTAGTGGTCACGAGATATGAAAATTGACTATTTTTGCTTATAACTACTGCACGCATGTGTGTAAAATTATGAGAGTGGTTTTGTTATATTTCCTGAAGCATGTCGAGTCAAATGATACCAAATGGTTTTCGGTCGGCCATTTTGGGTGTCGGCCATTTTGATTTTTTCTTTAAGTCAAGTATTTCATAAACGCAACTGCATATTGTTATGAAACTTGGTATGGTTCATCAGCAACATGTTCTAAAAGCACTTGTAAACTTTTTGGTGCCCCCTAGTGGTCAAAACGATTTGAGGCTATATCTCTGCATCTCTTTATCGTATTTACACCAAATTTGGTGGGTGTCATCACAATCAAGACCTGAGTCACAATCTATTGTTTTGGTCAGTGCCCCCTAGTGGTCAAGTCATTTAAGGCTATATCTCCGTATAGCTTTATCGTATTTACACTAAATTTGGTATGTGTCATCACAGTCATGACCTGAGGCACCATCTATTGTTTCAGCACAGTGCCACCTAGTGGTCTCAAGATACAAAAAAAATGATATTTTTTTCCTAAAACTAATGCAAACTTAGATCTTAAATCATGACAGTCATCACGTATGAATTATTTTTTGCCATGTTTGGCTTGACCCCGGTATCGCTGCTTGCAGCTATATTTATTATTATTTTTCTTCCTCGTTCTTCCGCCGAAAGTCAATGGCAGCCCATAGAACCGTACGTAGGAAAGTTATGAAATTTGGCACACATGTAGAGGACAGTCTCAGAAGTTACTATAGCAACATTGGTGTGTCTGACTCAAACCCTCTAGCGCCACCAACAGTCCAAAAATCCACTTATGTTCATGCTCATAACTTCTGACCCGTGAGTCCTAGAAACTAAATTCTTGTTTCCTGTGAATCCTTTGCTCATGATGATTCAATTGCACACATTGATGTCATTTGTGTCATGCAAATGTTTCCGCCATTTTGAATTTTCAGTAAAACCTACTTTTTCGAACTCCTCCTAAAGCGTTCGTCCGATTTGCATGTCCTTTGGTATGTAGCATCTAGAGACACCCCAGACAAAAAGTTATCAAAAGCTTTTTGATAGACCAATGCGTTCTCGTTTAAATTGACAACATATATGGCGGCGAGCACGCCAAAACGGACATGAGGCTGTATCTTCGCAAAACTTTATTGTATCGACACGAAACTTGGTATATGTCATTACAGTCATGACCTGAGGGTGCCTGCAACATTTCGTCACAGCGCCACCTAGTGGTCACGAGATTCAAAAAATGCCTATTTTCACTTATAACTACTTCAAACTTGAGTCTAAAATCATGAAGGTGGTCTTGTTAGATTCCTTGAGGCATGCCGAGTCAAACGATACCAAACGGTTTTCGGTCGACCATTTTGGGTGTCGGCCATTTTGAATTTTCTCATTAAGTTCAGTATTTCACAAACAGAATGGCGTATCGCTACGAAATTTGGCATGGTTCATCAGTGACATGTTCTAAGCGCACCTATAAATCTTTAGGACAGCGCCACCTAGTGGTCAGGATATGTAAAGACATTGTTTAAAATCTTTATATCATTTGATTAAATTGCCAGTTTAACAATAGACTTCACTCTATTGATTCCTTGGCTCATGCTGAGTCCGACTGTACCAAATATGTCTGAGTGAAACCTACTTCCTGTCGGCCATTTTGAATTATATTGAACACCTGCTTTTTCGAACTCCTCCTAGAGCGCTCGTGTGATTGGCTTGATTTTTGGTATGCATCATCTAGAGACACTCTAGACAAAAAGTTATCAAAAGCTTTTCGGTAGACCTATCCGTTGTCGTATAACGCATCAAAGAATGCGAGGGCGAGCACGCCAAAATGTGTTTGAGCCTGTATCTTCGCAAAACTTTTGTGTATTAATATGAGACTTGGTATATGTCATAACAGTGATGACCTGAGGGTGCATGCACGATTTCGTCACACTGCCCCCTACTGGTCACGAGATATAAAAAAGTCTATTTTTGCTTATAACTACTGCAAACTTGAATGTAAAATTATGAGACCGGTCTTGTTAGATTTCGTGAGGCATGCCGAGTCAAACGATACCAAATGGTTTTTGGTCGGCCATTTTGTGTGTCGGCCATTTTGATTTTTTTCTTTAAGTTCAAGTATTTCAGAAACGCAATTGCGTATTGTTATGAAACGTGGTATGGTTCATCAGCAACATGTTCCGGGAGGACTTGTAAACTTTTTGGCGCCCCCTAGTGGTCAAGACATTTGAAGCTATATCTCTGCATCTCTTTATCGTATTTACACCAAATTTGGTGGGTGTCATCACAATCAAGACCTGAGTCACAATTTATTGTTTGGTCAGTACCCCCTAGTGGTCAAGTCATTTAAGGCTATATCTCCGTATCGGTTTATCGTATTTACACTTAATTTGGTATGTGTCATCACAGTCATGACCTGAGGCACCATCTATTGTTTCGGCACAACGCCACCTAGTGGTCTCAAGATACGAAAAAATTGCTATTTTTTTTCATAAAACTAATGCAAACTTAGATCTAAAATAATGACAGTCATCACGTATGAATCATTTTTTGCCATGTTTGGCTTGACCCCGGTATCGCTGCTTGCAGCTATATTTATTGTTATTCTTGTTCCTCGTTCTTCCACCCAAAAGTCAATGGCAGCCCATAGAACCGTACGTAGGAAAGTTATGAAATTTGGCACACATGTAGAGGACAGTCTCAGAAGTTACTATAGCAACATTTGTGTTTCTGACTCAAACCCTCTAGCGCCACCAACAGTCCAAAAATCCACTTATGTTCATGCTCACAACTTCTGACCCGTGAGTCCTAGAAACTAAATTCTTGTTTCCTCTGAATCCTTGGCTCATGATGATTCAATTGCACACATTGATGTCATTTGTGTCATGCACAGCTTTCCGCCATTTTGAATTTTCCGTAAAACCTACTTTTTCGAACTCCTCCTAGAGCGTTTGTCCGATTTGCATGTCCTTTAGTATCTAGCATCTAGAGACACCCCAGACAAAAAGTTATCAAAAGCTTTTTGATAGACCAATGCGTTCTCGTATACCGTGACAACATATACGGCGGCGAGCACGCCAAAACGGACGTGAGGCCGTATCTTCGCAACACTTTGGTGTATCGACACGAAACTTTGTATATGTCATTACAGTCTTGACCTGAGGGTGCCTGCAACGTTTCGTCACAGCGCCACCTAGTGGTCACGAGATTCGAAAAATGCCTATTTTCGCTTATAACTACTTCAAACTTGAGTCTAAAATCATGAAGGTGGTCTTGTTAGATTCCTTGAGGCATGCCGAGTCAAACGATACCAAACGGTTTTCGGTCGGCCATTTTGGTTGTCGGCCATTTTGAATTTTCTCATTAAGTTCAGTATTTCACAAACAGAATGGCGTATTGCTACGAAATTTGGCATGGTTCATCAGTGACATGTTCTGAGCGCACCTATAAATCTTTAGGACGGCGCCACCTAGTGGTCAGGATATGTAAAAAATTTTTTTTAAATCTTTATATCATTTGATTAAATTGCCACTATGACATAAGACTTCACTCTATTGATTCCTTGGCTCATGCTGAGTCCGACTGTACCAAATGTGTCTGAGTCAAAACTACTTCCTGTCGGCCATTTTGAATTATATTGAACACCTACTTTTTCGAACTCCTCCTAGAGCGCTCGTGTGATTGGCTTGATTTTTGGTATGCATCATCTAGAGACACTCCAGACAAAAAGTTATCAAAAGCTTTTCGGTAGACCTATCCGTTGTCGTATAACGCATCAAAGAATGCGAGGGCGAGCACGCCAAAATGTGTTTGAGCCTGTATCTTCGCAAAACTTTTGCGTATTAATATGAGACTTGGTATATGTCATAACAGTGATGACCTGAGGGTGCATGCACCATTTCGTCACACTGCCCCCTACTGGTCACGAGATATCAAAAATCTCTATTTTTGCTTATAACTACTGCAAACTTGAATGTAAAATTATGAGACCGGTCTGGTTAGATTTCGTGAGGCATGCGAGTCAAACGATACCAAATGGTTTTTGGTCGGCCATTTTGTGTGTCGGCCATTTTGAATTTTTTCTTTAAGTTCAAGTATTTCAGAAACGCAATTGCGTATTGTTATGAAACTTGGTATGATTCATCAGCAACATGTTCTGGGAGGACTTGTAAACTTTTCGGCGCCCCCTAGTGGTCAAGAGATTTGAAGCTATATCTCTGCATCTCTTTATGGTATTTAAACCAAATTTGGTGGGTGTCATCACAATCAAGACCTGAGTCACAATTTATTGTTTGGTCAGTGCCCCCTAGTGGTCAAGTCATTTAAGGCTATATCTCCCTATCGCTTTATTGTATTTACACTAAATTTGGTATGTGTCATCACAGTCATGACCTGAGGCACCATCTATTGTTTCGGCACAGCGCCACCTAGTGGTCTCAAGATATGAAAAAATTGCTATTTTTTCATAAAATTAATGCAAACTTAGATCTGAAATCATGACAGTCATCACGTATGAATCATTTTTTGCCATGTTTGGCTTGACCCCGGTATCGCTGCTTGCAGCTATATTTAGGGGTCAAGCCCCGAAGGGGCGTAGAACCCTATTGTTATTGTTAGTTTTCTTATTAGGGGTCAAGCCCCGAAGGGGCGTAGAACCCTATTGTTATTGTTAGTTTTCTTATTATTATTATTATTATTATTATTATTATTATTTTTCTTCCTAGTTCTTCCGCCGAAAGTCAATGGCAGCCCATAGAACCGTACGTAGGAAAGTTATGAAATTTGGCACACATGTAGAGGACAGTCTCAGAAGTTACTATAGCAACTTTGGTGTGTCTGACTCAAACCCTCTAGCGCCACCAACAGTCCAAAAATCCACTTATGTTCATGCTTATAACTTCTGACCTATGAGTCCTAGAAACTAAATTCTTGTTTCCTCTGAATCCTTGGCTCATGATGATTCAAATGCACACATTGATGTCATTTGTGTCATGCACATCTTTCCGCCATTTTGAATTTTCCATAAAACCTACTTTTTCGAACTCCTCCTAGAGCGTTTGTCCGATTTGCATGTCCTTTGGTATCTAGCACCTATAGACACCCCTGACAAAAAGTTATCAAAAGCTTTTTGATAGACCAATGCGTTCTTGTATACCGTGACAACATATACGGCGGCGAGCACGCCAAAACGGACGTGAGGCCGTATCTTCGCAACACTTTGGTGTATCGACACGAAACTTGGTATATGTCATTACAGTCATGACCTGAGGGTGCCTGCAACGTTTCGTCACAGCGCCACCTAGTGGTCACGAGATTCGAAAAATGCCTATTTTCGCTTATAACTACTTCAAACTTGAGTCTAAAATCATGAAGGTGGTCTTGTTAGATTCCTTGAGGCATGCCGAGTCAAACGATACCAAACGGTTTTCGGTCGGCCATTTTGGGTGTCGGCCATTTTGAATTTTCTCATTAAGTTCAGTATTTCACAAACAGAATGGCGTATCGCTACGAAATTTGGCATGGTTCATCAGTGACATGTTCTGAGCGCACCTATAAATCTTTAGGACGGCGCCACCTAGTGGTCAGGATATGTAAATAAATTGTTTAAAATCTTTATATCATTTGATTAAATTGCCACTATGACATAAGACTTCACTCTATTGATTCCTTGGCTCATGCTGAGTCCGACTGTACCAAATATGTCTGAGTCAAACCTACTTCCTGTCGGCCATTTTGAATTATATTGAACACCTACTTTTTCGAACTCCTCCTAGAGCGCTCGTTTGATTGGCTTGATTTTTGGTAGGCATCATCTAGAGACACTGCAGACAAAAAGTTATCAAAAGCTTTTCGGTAGACCTATCCGTTGTCGTATAACGCATCAAAGAATGCGAGGGCGAGCACGCCAAAATGTGTTTGAGCCTGTATCTTCGCAAAACTTTTGCGTATTGATATGAGACTTGGTATATGTCATAACAGTGATGATGTAAGGGTGCATGCACCGTTTCGTCACAGCACCCCCTAGTGGTCACGAGATATGAAAACTGACTATTTTTGCTTATAACTACTGCAAGCATGTGTGTAAAATTATGAGAGTGGTTTTGTTATATTTCCTGAAGCATGTCGAGTCAAATGATACCAAATGGTTTTCGGTCGGCCATTTTGGGTGTCGGCCATTTTGAATTTTTTCTTTAAGTCAAGTATTTCATAAACGCAACTGCGTATTGTTATGAAACTTGGTATGGTTCATCAGCAACATGTTCTGAAAGCACTTGTAAACTTTTTGGTGCCCCCTAGTGGTCAAAACGATTTGAGGCTATATCTCTGCATCTCTTTATCGTATTTACACCAAATTTGGTGGGTGTCATCACAATCAAGACCTGAGTCACAATCTATTGTTTTGGTCAGTGCCCCCTAGTGGTCAAGTCATTTAAGGCTATATCTCCATATAGCTTTATTGTATTTACACTAAATTTGGTATGTGTCATCACAGTCATGACCTGAGGCACCATCTATTGTTTCGGCACAGTGCCACCTAGTGGTCTCAAGATACAAAAAAATTGATATTTTTTTCATAAAACTAATGCAAACTTAGATCTTAAATCATGACAGTCATCACGTATGAATCATTTTTTGCCATGTTTGGCTTGACCCCGGTATCGCTGCTTGCAGCTATATTTATTATTATTATTATTATTATTATTCTTCTTCCTCGTTCTTCCACCCAAAAGTCAATGGCAGCCCATAGAACCGTACATAGGAAAGTTATGAAATTTGGCACACATGTAGAGGACAGTCTCAGAAGTTACTATAGCAACATTGGTGTGTCTGACTCAAACCCTCTAGCGCCACCAACAGTCCAAAAATCCACTTATGTTCATGCTCATAACTTCTGACCCGTGAGTCCTAGAAACTAAATTCTTGTTTCCTCTGAATCCTTTGCTCATGATGATTCAATTGCACACATTGATGTCATTTGTGTCATGCACATCTTTCCGCCATTTTGAATTTTCCGTAAAACCTACTTTTTCGAACTCCTCCTAGACCATTTGTCCGATTTTCATGTCCTTTGGTATGTAGCATCTAGAGACACCCCAGACAAAAAGTTATCAAAAGCTTTTTGATAGACCAATGCGTTCTCATATAAATTGACAACATATATGGCGGCGAGCACGCCAAAACGGACGTGAGGCCGTATCTTCGCAAAACTTTATTGTATCGACACGAAACTTGGTATATGTCATTACAGTCATGACCTGAGGGTGCCTGCAACGTTTCGTCACAGCGCCACCTAGTGGTCACGAGATTCGAAAAATGCCTATTTTCGCTTATAACTACTTCAAAGTTGAGTCTAAAATCATGAAGTTGGTCTTGTTAGATTCCTTGAGGCATGCCGAGTCAAACGATACCAAACGGTTTTCGGTCGGCCATTTTGGGTGTCGGCCATTTTGAATTTTCTCATTAAGTTCAGTATTTCACAAACAGAATGGCGTATCGCTACGAAATTTGGCATGGTTCATCAGTGACATGTTCTGAGCGCACCTATAAATCTTTAGGACGGCGCCACCTAGTGGTCAGGATATGTAAATAAATTGTTTAAAATCTTTATATCATTTGATTAAATTGCCACTATGACATAAGACTTCACTCTATTGATTCCTTGGCTCATGCTGAGTCCGACTGTACCAAATATGTCTGAGTCAAACCTACTTCCTGTCGGCCATTTTGAATTATATTGAACACCTACTTTTTCGAACTCCTCCTAGAGCGCTCGTGTGATTGGCTTGATTTTTGGTATGCATCATCTAGAGACACTCTAGACAAAAAGTTATCAAAAGCTTTTCGGTAGACCTATTTGTTGTCTTATAACGCATCAAAGAATGCGAGGGCGAGCACGCCAAAATGTGTTTGAGCCTGTATCTTCGCAAAACTTTTGCGTATTAATATGAGACTTGGTATATGTCATAACAGTGATGACCTGAGGGTGCATGCACCATTTCGTCACACTGCCCCCTACTGGTCACGAGATATAAAAAATGTCTATTTTTGCTTATAACTACTGCAAACTTGAATGTAAAATTATGATAGTGGTCTTGTTAGATTTCGTGAGGCATGCCGAGTCAAACGATACCAAATGGTTTTTGGTCGGCCATTTTGTGTGTCGGCCATTTTGAATTTTTCTTTAAGTTCAAGTATTTCAGAAACGCAATTGCGTATTGTTATGAAACTTGGTATGGTTCATCAGCAACATGTTCTGGGAGGACTTGTAAACTTTCCGGTGCCCCCTAGTGGTCAAGAGATTTGAAGCTATATCTCTGCATCTCTTTATCGTATTTACACCAAATTTGGTGGGTGTCATCACAATCAAGACCTGAGTCACAATTTATTTTTTGGTCAGTGCCCCCTAGTGGTCAAGTTATTTAAGGCTATATCTCTGCATCTCTTTATTGTATTTACACCAAATTTGGTGGGTGTCATCACAATCAAGACCTGAGTCACAATTTATTTTTTGGTCAGTGCCCCCTAGTGGTCAAGTCATTTAAGGCTATATCTCTGCATGTCTTTATTGTATTTACACCAAATTTGGTGGGTGTCATCACAATCAAGACCTGAGTCACAATTTATTATTTGGTCAGTGCCCCCTAGTGGTCAAGTCATTTAAGGCTATATCTCCGTATCGCTTTATTGTATTTACACCATATTTGGTGGGTGTCATTACAATCAAGACCCGAGTCACAATTTATTGTTTGGTCAGTGCCCCCTAGTGGTCAAGTCATTTAAGGCTATATCTCCGTATCGCTTTATTGTATTTACACTAAATTTGGTATGTGTCATCACAGTCATGACCTGAGGCACCATCTATTGTTTCGGCAAAGCGCCACCTAGTGGTCTCAAGATACAAAAAAATTGCTATTTTTTCATAAAACTAATGCAAACTTAGATCTTAAATCATGACAGTCATCACGTATGAATCATTTTTTGCCATGTTTGGCTTGACCCCGGTATCGCTGCTTGCAGCTATATTTATTAGGGGTCAAGCCCCGAAGGGGCGTAGAACCCTATTGTTATTGTTAGTTTTCTTATTATTATTATTATTATTCATCTTCCTCGTTCTTCCACCCAAAAGTCAATGGCAGCCCATAGAACCGTACGTAGGAAAGTTATGAAATTTGGCACACATGTAGAGGACAGTCTCAGAAGTTACTATAGCAACATTGGTGTGTCTGACTCAAACCCTCTAGCGCCACCAACAGTCCAAAAATCCACTTATGTTCATGCTCATAACTTCTGACCCGTGAGTCCTAGAAACTAAATTCTTGTTTCCTCTGAATCCTTTGCTCATGATGATTCAATTGCACACATTGATGTCATTTGTGTCATGCACATCTTTCCGCCATTTTGAATTTTCCGTAAAACCTACTTTTTCGAACTCCTCCTAGAGCGTTCGTCCGATTTGCATGTCCTTTGGTATGTAGCATCTAGAGACACCCCAGACAAAAAGTTATCAAAAGCTTTTTGATAGACCAATGCGTTCTCGTATACAGTGACAACATATATGGCGGCGAGCACGCCAAAACGGACGTGAGGCCGTATCTTCGCAAAACTTTATTGTATCGACACGAAACTTGGTATATGTCATTACAGTCATGACCTGAGGGTGCCTGCAACGTTTCGTCACAGCGCCACCTAGTGGTCACGAGATTCGAAAAATGTTTATTTTCGCTTATAACTACTTCAAACTTGAGTCTAAAATCATGAAGGTGGTCTTGTTAGATTCCTTGAGGCATGCCGAGTCAAACGATACCAAACGGTTTTCGGTCGGCCATTTTGGGTGTCGGCCATTTTGAATTTTCTCATTAAGTTCAGTATTTCACAAACAGAATGGCGTATCGCTACGAAATTTGGCATGGTTCATCAGTGACATGTTCTGAGCGCACCTATAAATCTTTAAGACAGCGCCACCTAGTGGTCAGGATATGTAAATAAATTGTTTAAAATCTTTATATCATTTGATTAAAATGCCACACTGACATAAGACTTCACTCTATTGATTCCTTGGCTCATGCTGAGTCCGACTGTACCAAATATGTCTGAGTCAAACCTACTTCCTGTCGGCCATTTTGAATTATATTGAACACCTACTTTTTCGAACTCCTCCTAGAGCGCTCGTGTGATTGGCTTGATTTTTGGTATGCATCATCTAGAGACACTCTAGACAAAAAGTTATCAAAAGCTTTTCGGTAGACCTATCCGTTGTCGTATAACGCATCAAAGAATGCGAGGGCGAGCACGCCAAAATGTGTTTGAGCCTGTATCTTCGCAAAACTTTTGCGTATTAATATGAGACTTGGTATATGTCATAACAGTGATGACCTGAGGGTGCATGCACCATTTCGTCACACTGCCCCCTACTGGTCACGAGATATAAAAAATGTCTATTTTTGCTTATAACTACTGCAAACTTGAATGTAAAATTATGAGACTGGTCTTGTTAGATTTCTTGAGGCATGGCGAGTCAAACGATACCAAATGGTTTTTGGTCGGCCATTTTGTGTGTCGGCCATTTTGAATTTTTCTTTAAGTTCAAGTATTTCAGAAACGCAATTGCGTATTGTTATGAAACTTGGTATGGTTCATCAGCAACATGTTCTGGGAGGACTTGTAAACTTTTCGGTGCCCCCTAGTGGTCAAGAGATTTGAAGCTATATCTCTGCATCTCTTTATCGTATTTACACAAAATTTGGTGGGTGTCATCACAATCAAGACCTGAATCACAATTTATTTTTTGGTCAGTGCCCCCTAGTGGTCAAGTCATTTAAGGCTATATCTCTGCATCTCTTTATTGTATTTACACCAAATTTGGTGGGTGTCATCACAATCAAGACCTGAGTCACAATTTATTGTTTGGTGAGTGCCCCCTAGTGGTCAAGTCATTTAAGGCTATATCTCCGTATCGCTTTATTGTATTTACACTAAATTTGGTATGTGTCATCACAGTCATGACCTGAGGCACCATCTATTGTTTTGGCACAACGCCACCTAGTGGTCTCAAGATACGAAAAAATTGCAATTTTTTTCATAAAACTAATGCAAACTTAGATCTTAAATCATGACAGTCATCACGTATGAATCATTTTTTGCCATGTTTGGCTTGACCCCGGTATCGCTGCTTGCAGCTATATTTAGGGGTCAAGCCCCGAAGGGGCGTAGAACCCTATTGTTATTGTTAGTTTTCTTATTATTATTATTATTATTATTATTATTCTTCTTCCTCGTTCTTCCACCCAAAAGTCAATGGCAGCCCATAGAACCGTACATAGGAAAGTTATGAAATTTGGCACACATGTAAAGGACAGTCTCAGAAGTTACTATAGCAACATTGGTGTGTCTGACTCAAACCCTCTAGCGCCACCAACAGTCCAAAAATCCACTTATGTTCATGCTCATAACTTCTGACCCGTGAGTCCTAGAAACTAAATTCTTGTTTCCTCTGAATCCTTTGCTCATGATGATTCAATTGCACATGTTGATGTCATTTGTGTCATGCACATCTTTCCGCCATTTTGAATTTTCCGTAAAACCTACTTTTTCGAACTCCTCCTAGACCGTTTGTCCGATTTTCATGTCCTTTGGTATGTAGCATCTAGAGGCACCCCAGACAAAAAGTTATCAAAAGCTTTTTGATAGACCAATGCGTTCTCGTACAAATTGCCAACATATATGGCGGCGAGCACGCCAAAACGGACGTGAGGCCGTATCTTCGCAAAACTTTATTGTATCGACACGAAACTTGGTATATGTCATTACAGTCATGACCTGAGGGTGCCTGCAACGTTTCGTCACAGCGCCACCTAGTGGTCACGAGATTCGAAAAATGCCTATTTTCGCCAATAACTACTTCAAAGTTGAGTCTAAAATCATGAAGTTGGTCTTGTTAGATTCCTTGAGGCATGCCGAGTCAAACGATACCAAACGGTTTTCGGTCGGCCATTTTGGGTGTCGGCCATTTTGAATTTTCTCATTAAGTTCAGTATTTCACAAACAGAATGGCGTATCGCTACGAAATTTGGCATGGTTCATCAGTGACATGTTCTGAGCGCACCTATAAATCTTTAGGACGGCGCCACCTAGTGGTCAGGATATGTAAATAAATTGTTTAAAATCTTTATATCATTTGATTAAATTGCCACTATGACATAAGACTTCACTCTATTGATTCCTTGGCTCATGCTGAGTCCGACTGTACCAAATATGTCTGAGTCAAACCTACTTCCTGTCGGCCATTTTGAATTATATTGAACACCTACTTTTTCGAACTCCTCCTAGAGCGCTCGTGTGATTGGCTAGATTTTTGGTATGCATCATCTAGAGACACTCTAGACAAAAAGTTATCAAAAGCTTTTCGGTAGACCTATTTGTTGTCTTATAACGCATCAAAGAATGCGAGGGCGAGCACGCCAAAATGTGTTTGAGCCTGTATCTTCGCAAAACTTTTGTGTATTAATATGAGACTTGGTATATGTCATAACAGTGATGACCTGAGGGTGCATGCACCATTTCGTCACACTGCCCCCTACTGGTCACGAGATATAAAAAATGTCTATTTTTGCTTATAACTACTGCAAACTTGAATGTAAAATTATGATAGTGGTCTTGTTAGATTTCGTGAGGCATGCCGAGTCAAACGATACCAAATGGTTTTTGGTCGGCCATTTTGTGTGTCGGCCATTTTGAATTTTTCTTTAAGTTCAAGTATTTCAGAAACGCAATTACGTATTGTTATGAAACTTGGTATGGTTCATCAGCAACATGTTCTGGGAGGACTTGTAAACTTTCCGGTGCCCCCTAGTGGTCAAGAGATTTGAAGCTATATCTCTGCATCTCTTTATCGTATTTACACCAAATTTGGTGGGTGTCATCACAATCAAGACCTGAGTCACAATTTATTTTTTGGTCAGTGCCCCCTAGTGGTCAAGTTATTTAAGGCTATATCTCTGCATCTCTTTATTGTATTTACACCAAATTTGGTGGGTGTCATCACAATCAAGACCTGAGTCACAATTTATTTTTTGGTCAGTGCCCCCTAGTGGTCAAGTCATTTAAGGCTATATCTCTGCATCTCTTTATTGTATTTACACCAAATTTGGTGGGTGTCATCACAATCAAGACCTGAGTCACAATTTATTTTTTGGTCAGTGCCCCCTAGTGGTCAAGTCATTTAAGGCTATATCTCTGCATCTCTTTATTGTATTTACACCAAATTTGGTGGGTGTCATCACAATCAAGACCTGAGTCACAATTTATTATTTGGTCAGTGCCCCCTAGTGGTCAAGTCATTTAAGGCTATATCTCCGTATCGCTTTATTGTATTTACACCATATTTGGTGGGTGTCATCACAATCAAGACCCGAGTCACAATTTATTGTTTGGTCAGTGCCCCCTAGTGGTCAAGTCATTTAAGGCTATATCTCCGTATCGCTTTATTGTATTTACACTAAATTTGGTATGTGTCATCACAGTCATGACCTGAGGCACCATCTATTGTTTCGGCAAAGCGCCACCTAGTGGTCTCAAGATACAAAAAATTGCTATTTTTTCATAAAACTAATGCAAACTTAGATCTTAAATTATGACAGTCATCACGTATGAATCGATTTTGGCCATGTTTGGCTTGACCCCGGTAATTGCTGCTTGCAGCTATATTTAGGGGTCAAGCCCCGAAGGGGCGTAGAACCCTATTGTTATTGTTAGTTTTCTTATTATTATTATTTTTCTTCCTCGTTCTTCCGCCGAAATTCAATGGCAGCCCATAGAACCGTACATAGGAAAGTTATGAAATTTGGCACACATGTAGAGGACAGTCTCAGAAGTTACTATAGCAACATTGGTGTGTCTGACTCAAACCCTCTAGCGCCACCAACAGTCCAAAAATCCACTTATGTTCATGCTCACAACTTCTGACCCGTGAGTCCTAGAAACTAAATTCTTGTTTCCTCTGAATCCTTGGCTCATGATGATTCAATTGCACACATTGATGTCATTTGTGTCATACACATCTTTCCGCCATTTTGAATTTTCCGTAAAACCTACTTTTTCGAACTCCTACTAGACCGTTTGTCCGATTTGCAGGTCCTTTGGTATGTAGCATCTAGAGACACCCAAGACAAAAAGTTATCAAAAGCTTTTTGATAGACCATTGCGTTCTCGTATAAATTGACAACATATATGGCGGCGAGCACGCCAAAACGGACGTGAGGCCGTATCTTCGCAAAACTTTTGTGTATCGACACGAAACTTGGCATATGTCATAACAGTCATGACCTGAGGGTGCCTGCAACGTTTCGTCACAGCGCCACCTAGTGGTCACGAGATTCGAAAAATGCCTATTTTCGCTTATAAATACTTCAAACTTGAGTCTAAAATCATGAAGGAGGTCTTGTTAGATTCCTTGAGGCATGCCGAGTCAAACGATACCAAACCGTTTTCGGTCGGCCATTTTGGGTGTCGGCCATTTTGAATTTTCTCATTAAGTTCAGTATTTCACAAACCGAATGGCGTATCGCTACGAAATTTGGCATGGTTCATCGGTGACATGTTCTGAGCGCACCTATAAATCTTTAGGACGGCGCCACCTAGTGGTCAGGATATGTAAATAAATTGTTTAAAATCTTTATATCTTTTGACTAAATTGCCACTATGACATAAGTCTTCACTCTATTGATTCCTTGGCTCATGCTGAGTCTGACTGTACCAAATATGTCTGAGTCAAACCTACTTCCTGTCGGCCATTTTGAATTATATTGAACACCTACTTTTTCGAACTCCTCCTAGAGCGCTCGTGTGATTGGCTTGAATTTTGGTATGCATCATCTAGAGACACTCTAGACAAAAAGTTATCAAAAGCTTTTCGGTAGACCTATCCGTTGTCGTATAACGCATCAAAGAATGCGAGGGCGAGCACGCCAAAATGTGTTTGAGCCTGTATCTTCGCAAAACTTTTGCGTATTAATATGAGACTTGGTATATGTCATAACAGTGATGACCTGAGGGTGCATGCACCGTTTCGTCACACTGCCCCCTACTGGTCACGAGATATAAAAAATGTCTATTTTTGCTTATAACTACTGCAAACTTGAATGTAAAATTATGAGAGCGGTCTTGTTAGAGTTCGTGAGGCATGCCGAGTCAAACGATACCAAATGGTTTTTGGTCGGCCATTTTGTGTGTCGGCCATTTTGAATTTTTTCTTTAAGTTCAAGTATTTCAGAAACGCAATTGCGTATTGTTATGAAACTTGGTATGGTTCATCAGCAACATGTTCTGGGAGGACTTGTAAACTTTTCGGCGCCCCCTAGTGGTCAAGAGATTTGAAGCTATATCTCTGCATCTCTTTATCGTATTTACACCAAATTTGGTGGGTGTCATCACAATCAAGACCTGAGTCACAATTTATTGTTTGGTCAGTGCCCCCTAGTGGTCAAGGTATTTAAGGCTATATCTCCGTATCGCTTTATCGTATTTACACTAAATTTGGTATGTGTCATCACAGTCATGACCTGAGGCACCATCTATTGTTTCGACAGAGCGCCACCTAGTGGTCTCAAGATACAAAAAAATTGCTATTTTTTTCATAAAACTAATGCAAACTTAGATCTTAAATCATGACAGTCATCACGTATGAATAATTTTTTGCCATGTTTGGCTTGACCCCGGTATCGCTGCTTGCAGCTATATTTATTATTATTATTATTATTATTATGTTTCCTCTTCCGCCATTGAAGTCAATGGCAGCCCATAGAACCGTACGTAGGAAAGTTATGAAATTTGGCACACATGTAGAGGACAGTCTCAGAAGTTACTATAGCAACATTGGTGTGTCTGACTCAAACCCTCTAGCGCCACCAACAGTCCAAAAATCCACTTATGTTCATGCTCATAACTTCTGACCCGTGAGTCCTAGAAACTAAATTCTTGTTTCCTCTGAATCCTTTGCTCATGATGATTCAAATGCACACATTGATGTCATTTGTGTCATGCAAATCTTTCCGCCATTTTGAATTTTCCGTAAAACCTACTTTTTCGAACTCCTCCTAGACCGTTCCGTCCGATTTGCATGTCCTTTGGTATGTAGCATCTAGAGACACCCCAGACAAAAAGTTATCAAAAGCTTTTTGATAGACCAATGCGTTCTCGTATAAATTGACAACATATATGGCGGCGAGCACGCCAAAACGGACGTGAGGCCGTATCTTCGCAAAACTTTATTGTATCGACACGAAACTTGGTATATGTCATTACAGTCATGACCTGAGGGTGCCTGCAACGTTTCGTCACAGCGCCACCTAGTGGTCACGAGATTCGAAAAATGCCTATTTTTGCTTATAACTACTTCAAACTTGAGTCTAAAATCATGAAGGTGGTCTTGTTAGATTCCTTGAGGCATGCCGAGTCAAACGATACCAAACGGTTTTCGGTCGGCCATTTTGGGTGTCGGCCATTTTGAATTTTCTCATTAAGTTCAGTATTTCACAAACAGAATGGCGTATCGCTACGAAATTTGGCATGGTTCATCAGTGACATGTTCTGAGCGCACCTATAAATCTTTAGGACAGCGCCACCTAGTGGTCAGGATATGTAAATAAATTGTTTAAAATCTTTATATCATTTGATTAAATTGCCACTATGACATAAGACTTCACTCTATTGATTCCTTGGCTCATGCTGAGTCCGACTGTACCAAATATGTCTGAGTCAAACCTACTTCCTGTCGGCCATTTTGAATTATATTGAACACCTACTTTTTCGAACTCCTCCTAGAGCGCTCGTGTGATTGGCTTGATTTTTGGTATGCATCATCTAGAGACACTCTAGACAAAAAGTTATCAAAAGCTTTTCGGTAGACCTATCCGTTGTCGTATAACGCATCAAAGAATGCGAGGGCGAGCACGCCAAAATGTGTTTGAGCCTGTATCTTCGCAAAACTTTTGCGTATTAATATGAGACTTGGTATATGTCATAACAGTGATGACCTGAGGGTGCATGCACCATTTCGTCACACTGCCCCCTACTGGTCACGAGATATAAAAAAATGTCTATTTTTGCTTATAACTACTGCAAACTTGAATGTAAAATTATGAGACTGGTCTTGTTAGATTTCGTGAGGCATGCCGAGTCAAACGATACCAAATGGTTTTTGGTCGGCCATTTTGTGTGTCGGCCATTTTGAATTTTTTCTTTAAGTTCAAGTATTTCAGAAACGCAATTGCGTATTGTTATGAAACTTGGTATGGTTCATCAGCAACATGTTCTGGGAGGACTTGTAAACTTTTCGGCGCCCCCTAGTGGTCAAGAGATTTGAAGCTATATCTCTGCATCTCTTTATCGTATTTACACCAAATTTGGTGGGTGTCATCACAATCAAGACCTGAGTCACAATTTATTGTTTGGTCAGTGCCCCCTAGTGGTCAAGTCATTTAAGGCTATATCTCCGTATCGCTTTATCGTATTTACACTAAATTTGGTATGTGTCATCACAGTCATGACCTGAGGCACCATCTATTGTTTCGGCACAGCGCCACCTAGTGGTCTCAAGATACAAAAAATTGCTATTTTTTCATAAAACTAATGCAAACTTAGATCTTAAATCATGACAGTCATCACGTATGAATCATTTTTTGCCATGTTTGGCTTGACCCCGGTATCGCTGCTTGCAGCTATATTTAGGGGTCAAGCCCCGAAGGGGCGTAGAACCCTATTGTTATTGTTAGTTTTCTTATTATTATTATTAGGGGTCAAGCCCCGAAGGGGCGTAGAACCCTATTGTTATTGTTAGTTTTCTTATTATTATTATTATTATTGTTATTCTTGTTCCTCGTTCTTCCACCCAAAAGTCAATGGCAGCCCATAGAACCGTACATAGGAAAGTTATGAAATTTGGCACACATGTAGAGGACAGTCTCAGAAGTTACTATAGCAACATTGGTGTGTCTGACTCAAACCCTCTAGCGCCACCAACAGTCCAAATATGCACTTATGTTCATGCTCACAACTTCTGACCCGTGAGTCCTAGAAACTAAATTCTTGTTTCCCCTGAATCCTTGGCTCATGATGATTCAAATGCACACATTGATGTCATTTGTGTCATGCACATCTTTCCGCCATTTTGAATTTTTCGTAAAACCTACTTTTTCTAACTCCTCCTAGACCGTTTGTCTGATTTGCATGTCCTTTGGTATGTAGCATCTAGAGACACCCATGACAAAAAGTTATCAAAAGCTTTTTGATAGACCAATGCGTTCTCATATAAATTGACAACATATATGGCGGCGAGCACGCCAAAACGGACGTGAGGCCTTATCTTCGCAAAACTTTATTGTATCGACACGAAACTTGGTATATGTCATAACAGTCATGACCTGAGGGTGCCTGCAACGTTTCGTCACAGCGCCACCTAGTGGTCACGAGATTCGAAAAATGCCTATTTTTGCTTATAACTACTTCAAACTTGAGTCTAAAATCATGAAGGTGGTCTTGTTAGATTCCTTGAGGCATGCCGAGTCAAACGATACCAAACGGTTTTCGGTCGGCCATTTTGGGTGTCGGCCATTTTGAATTTTCTCATTAAGTTCAATATTTCACAAACAGAATGGCGTATCGCTACGAAATTTGGCATGGTTCATCAGTGACATGTTCTGAGCGCACTTATAAATCTTTAGGACGGCGCCACCTAGTGGTCAGGATATGTAAAAACAATTTTTTAAATCTTTATATCATTTGATTAAATTGCCACTATGACATAAGACTTCACTCTATTGATTCCTTGGCTCATGCTGAGTCCGACTGTACCAAATATGTCTGAGTCAAACCTACTTCCTGTCGGCCATTTTGAATTATATTGAACACCTACTTTTTCGAACTCCTCCTAGAGCGCTTGTGTGATTGGCTTGATTTTTGGTATGCACCATCTAGAGACACTCTAGACAAAAAGTTATCAAAAGATTTTCGGTAGACCTATCCGTTGTCGTATAACGTATCAAAGAGTGCGAGGGTGAGCACGCCAAAATGTGTTTGAGCCTGTATCTTCGCAAAACTTTTGCGTATTAATATGAGACTTGGGATATGTCATAACGGTGATGACCTGAGGGTGCATGCACCATTTCGTCACACTGCCCCCTACTGGTCACGAGATATAAAAAATGTTTATTTTTGCTTATAACTACTGCAAATTTGAATGTAAAATTATGAAACTGGTCTTGTTAGATTTCGTGAGGCATGCCGAGTCAAACGATACCAAATGGTTTTTGGTCGGCCATTTTGTGTGTCGGCCATTTTGAATTTTTTTTTAAGTTCAAGTATTTCAGAAACGCAATTGCGTATTGTTATGAAACTTGGTATGGTTCATCAGCAACATGTTCTGAGAGGACTTGTAAACTTTTCGGCGCCCCCTAGTGGTCAAGAGATTTGAAGCTATATCTCTGCATCTCTTTATCGTATTTACACCAAATTTGGTGGGTGTCATCACAATCAAGGCCTGAGTCACAATTTATTCTTTGGTCAGTGCCACCCTAGTGGTCCAGTCATTTAAGGCTATATCTTCGTATCGCTTTATCGTATTTACACTAAATTTGGTATGTGTCATCACAGTCATGACCTGAGGCACCATCTATTGTTTCGGCACAACGCCACCTAGTGGTCTCAAGATATGAAAAAATTGTTATTTTTTTCATAAAACTAATGCAAACTTAGATCTTAAATCATGACAGTCATCACGTATGAATCATTTTTTGCCATGTTTGGCTTGACCCCGGTATCGCTGCTTGCAGCTATATTTATTATTGTTATTCTTGTTCCTCGTTCTTCCACCCAAAAGTCAATGGCAGCCCATAGAACCGTACGTAGGAAAGTTATGAAATTTGGCACACATGTAGAGGACAGTCTCAGAAGTTACTATAGCAACATTGGTGTGTCTGACTCAAACCCTCTAGCGCCACCAACAGTCCAAAAATCCACTTATGTTCATGCTCATAACTTCTGACCCGTGAGTCCTAGAAACTAAATTCTTGTTTCCTCTGAATCCTTGGCTCATGATGATTCAATTGCACATGTTGATGTCATTTGTGTCATGCACATCTTTCCGCCATTTTGAATTTTCCGTAAAACCTACTTTTTCGAACTCCTCCTAGAGTGTTTGTCCGATTTGCATGTCCTTTGGTATGTAGCATCTAGAGACACCCCTGACAAAAAGTTATCAAAAGCTTTTTGATAGACCAATGCGTTCTCGTATACCGTGACAACATATATGGCGGCGAGCACGCCAAAACGGACGTGAGGCCGTATCTTCGCAAAACTTTATTGTATCGACACGAAACTTGGTATATGTCATTACAGTCATGACCTGAGGGTGCCTGCAACGTTTCGTCACAGCGCCACCTAGTGGTCACGAGATTCGAAAAATGCCTATTTTTGCTTATAACTACTTCAAACTTGAGTCTAAAATCATGAAGGTGGTCTTGTTAGATTCCTTGAGGCATGCCGAGTCAAACGATACCAAACGGTTTTCGGTCGGCCATTTTGGGTGTCGGCCATTTTGAATTTTCTCATTAAGTTCAGTATTTCACAAACAGAATGGCGTATCGCTACGAAATTTGGCATGGTTCATCAGTGACATGTTCTGAGCGCACCTATAAATCTTTAGGACAGCGCCACCTAGTGGTCAGGATATGTAAATAAATTGTTTAAAATATTTATAGCATTTGATTAAATTGCCACACTGAAATGAGACTTCAATCCTTTGATTCCTTGGCACGTGCCGAGTCCGACTGTACCAAATATGTCTGAGTCAAACCTACTTCCTGTCGGCCATTTTGAATTATATTGAACACCTACTTTTTCGAACTCCTCCTAGAGCGCTCGTGTGATTGGCTTGATTTTTGGTATGCATCATCTAGAGACACTCTAGACAAAAAGTTATCAAAAGCTTTTCGGTAGACCTATCCGTTGTCGTATAACGCATCAAAGAATGCGAGGGCGAGCACGCCAAAATGTGTTTGAGACTGTATCTTCGCAAAACTTTTGCGTATTGATATGAGACTTGGTATATGTCATAACAGTGATGACCTTAGGGTGCATGCACCGTTTCGTCACACTGCCCCCTACTGGTCACGAGATATAAAAAATTTCTATTTTTGCTTATAACTACTTTAAAATTGAATGTAAAATTATGAGATTAGTCTTGTTAGATTATGTGAGGCATGCCGAGTCAAACGATACCAAATGGTTTTTGGTCGGCCATTTTGTGTGTCGGCCATTTTGAATATTTTCTTTAAGTTCAAGTATTTCAGAAACGCAATTGCGTATTGTTATGAAACTTGGTATGGTTCATCAGCAACATGTTCTGAGAGGGCTTGTAAACTTTTCGGCGCCCCCTAGTGGTCAAGAGATTTGAAGCTATATCTCTGCATCTCTTTATCGCATTTACACCAAATTTGGTGGGTGTCATCACAATCATGACCTGAGTCACCATCTATTGTTTTGGTCAGTGCCCCCTAGTGGTCAAGTCATTTAAGGCTATATCTCCGTATCGCTTTATCGTATTTACACTAAATTTGGTATGTGTCATCACAGTCATGACCTGAGGCACCATCTCTTGTTTCGGCACATTGCCTCCTAGTGGTCTCAAGATACAAAAAATTGCTATTTTTTCCTAAAACTAATGCAAACTTAGATCTTAAATCATGACAGTCATCACGTATGAATTATTTTTGCCATGTTTGGCTTGACCCCGGTATCGCTGCTTGCAGCTATATTTAGGGGTCAAGCCCCGAAGGGGCGTAGAACCCTATTGTTATTGTTAGTTTTCTTATTATTATTATTATTATTCTTGTTCCGCGTTCTTCCACCCAAAAGTCAATGGCAGCCCATAGAACCGTACGTAGGAAAGTTATGAAATTTGGCACACATGTAGAGGACAGTCTCAGAAGTTACTATAGCAACATTGGTGTGTCTGACTCAAACCCTCTAGCGCCACCAACAGTCCAAAAATCCACTTATGTTCATGCTCATAACTTCTGACCCGTGAGTCCTAGAAACTAAATTCTTGTTTCCTCTGAATCCTTGGCTCATGATGATTCAATTGCACACATTGATGTCATTTGTGTCATGCACATCTTTCCGCCATTTTGAATTTTCCGTAAAACCTACTTTTTCGAACTCCTCCTAGACCGTTCGTCCGATTTGCATGTCCTTTGGTATGTAGCATCTAGAGACACCCCAGACAAAAAGTTATCAAAAGCTTTTTGATAGACCAATGCGTTCTCATATAAATTGACAACATATATGGCGGCGAGCACGCCAAAACGGACGTGAGGCCGTATCTTCGCAAAACTTTATTGTATCGACACGAAACTTGGTATATGTCATTACAGTCATGACCTGAGGGTGCCTGCAACGTTTCGTCACAGCGCCACCTAGTGGTCACGAGATTCGAAAAATGCCTATTTTCGCTTATAACTACTTCAAACTTGAGTCTAAAATCATGAAGGTGGTCTTGTTAGATTCCTTGAGGCATGCCGAGTCAAACGATAACAAACGGTTTTCGGTCGGCCATTTTGGGTGTCGGCCATTTTGAATTTTCTCATTAAGTTCAGTATTTCACAAACAGAATGACGTATCGCTACGAAATTTGGCATGGTTCATCAGTGACATGTTCTGAGCGCACCTATAAATCTTTAGGACAGCGCCACCTAGTGGTCAGGATATATAAATAAATTGTTTAAAATCTTTATAGCATTTGATTAAATTGCCACACTGAAATGACACTTCACTCTATTGATTCCTTGGCTCGTGCTGAGTCCGACTGTACCAAATATGTCTGAGTCAAACCTACTTCCTGTCGGCCATTTTGAATTATATTGAACACCTACTTTTTCGAACTCCTCCTAGAGCGCTCGTGTGATTGGCTTGATTTTTGGTATGCATCATCTAGAGACACTCTAGACAAAAAGTTATCAAAAGATTTTCGGTAGACCTATCCGTTGTCGTATAACGCATCAAAGAATGCGAGGGCGAGCACGCCAAAATGTGTTTGAGCCTGTATCTTCGCAAAACTTTTGCGTATTAATATGAGACTTGGTAAATGTCATAACAGTGATGACCTGAGGGTGCATGCACCATTTTGTCACACTGCCCCCTACTGGTCACGAGATATAAAAAATGTCTATTTTTGCTTATAACTACTGCAAATTTGAATGTAAAATTATGAGACTGGTCTTGTTAGATTTCGTGAGGCATGCCGAGTCAAACGATAACAAATGGTTTTTGGTCGGCCATTTTGTGTGTCGGCCATTTTGATTTTTTTCTTTAAATTCAAGTATTTCAGAAACGCAATTGCGTATAGTTATGAAACTTGGTACGGTTCATCAGCAACATGTTCTGGCAGAACTTGTAAACCTTTTGGCACCCCCTAGTGGTCAAGAGATTTGAAGCTATATCTCTGCATGTCTTTATCGTATTTACACCAAATTTGGTGGGTGTCATCACAATCAAGACCTGAGTCATAATTTATGGTTTGGTCAGTGCCCCCTAGTGGTCAAGTCATTTAAGGCTATATCTCCGTATCGCTTTATCGTATTTACACCAAATTTGGTGGGTGTCATCACAATCAAGACCTGAGTCATAATTTATGGTTTGGTCAGTGTCCCCTAGTGGTCAAGTCATTTAAGGCTATATCTCCATATCGCTTTATCGTATTTACACTAAATTTGGTATGTGTCATCACAGTCATGACCTGAGGCACCATCTATTGTTTCGGCACAGCGCCACCTAGTGGTTTCAAGATACAAACAAATTGCTATTTTTTCATAAAAATATTGCAAACTTAGATGTGAAATCATGACAGTCATCACGTATGAATCATTTTTTGCCATGTTTGGCTTGACCCCGGTATCGCTGCTTGCAGCTATATTTAGGGGTCAAGCCACGAAGTGGCGTAGACACCTATTGTATCTGTTAGTTTTCTTATTATTATTCATCCTAGTTCTTCCGCCATTGAAGTCAATGGCAGCCCATAGAACCGTACATAGGAAAGTTATGAAATTTGGCACACATGTAAAGGACAGTCTCAGAAGTTACTATAGCAACATTGGTGTGTCTGACTCAAACCCTCTAGCGCCACCAACAGTCCAAAAATCCACTTATGTTCATGCTCATAACTTCTGACCCGTGAGTCCTAGAAACTAAATTCTTGTTTCCTCTGAATCCTTTGCTCATGATGATTCAATTGCACACATTGATGTCATTTGTGTCATGCACATCTTTCCGCCATTTTGAATTTTCCGTAAAACCTACTTTTTCGAACTCCTCCTAGACCGTTTGTCCGATTTTCATGTCCTTTGGTATGTAGCATCTAGAGGCACTCCAGACAAAAAGTTATCAAAAGCTTTTTGATAGACCAATGCGTTCTCGTACAAATTGCCAACATATATGGCGGCGAGCACGCCAAAACGGACGTGAGGCCGTATCTTCGCAAAACTTTATTGTATCGACACGAAACTTGGTATATGTCATTACAGTCATGACCTGAGGGTGCCTGCAACGTTTCGTCACAGCGCCACCTAGTGGTCACGAGATTCGAAAAATGCCTATTTTTGCTTATAACTACTTCAAACTTGAGTTTAAAATCATGAAGGTGGTCTTGTTAGATTCCTTGAGGCATGCCGAGTCAAACGATACCAAACGGTTTTCGGTCGGCCATTTTGGGTGTCGGCCATTTTGAATTTTCTCATTAAGTTCAGTATTTCACAAACAGAATGGCGTATCGCTACGAAATTTGGCATGGTTCATCAGTGACATGTTCTGAGCGCACCTATAAATCTTTAGGACGGCGCCACCTAGTGGTCAGGATATGTAAATAAATTGTTTAAAATCTTTATATCATTTGATTAAATTGCCACTATGACATAAGACTTCACTCTATTGATTCCTTGGCTCATGCTGAGTCCGACTGTACCAAATATGTCTGAGTCAAACCTACTTCCTGTCGGCCATTTTGAATTATATTGAACACCTACTTTTTCGAACTCCTCCTAGAGCGCTCGTGTGATTGGCTAGATTTTTGGTATGCATCATCTAGGGACATTCTAGACAAAAAGTTATCAAAAGATTTTCGGTAGACCTATCCGTTGTCGTATAACGCATAAAAGAATGCGAGGGCGAGCACGCCAAAATGTGTTTGAGCCTGTATCTTCGCAAAACTTTTGCGTATTAATATGAGACTTGGTATATGTCATAACAGTGATGACCTGAGGGTGCATGCACCATTTCGTCACACTGCCCCCTACTGGTCACGAGATATAAAAAATGTCTATTTTTGCTTATAACTACTGCAAACTTGAATGTAAAATTATGAGAGTGGTCTTGTTAGATTTCGTGAGGCATGCCGAGTCAAACGATACCAAATGGTTTTTGGTCGGCCATTTTGTGTGTCGGCCATTTTGAATTTTTCTTTAAGTTCAAGTATTTCAGAAACGCAATTACGTATTGTTATGAAACTTGGTATGGTTCATCAGCAACATGTTCTGGGAGGACTTGTAAACTTTCCGGTGCCCCCTAGTGGTCAAGAGATTTGAAGCTATATCTCTGCATCTCTTTATCGTATTTACACCAAATTTGGTGGGTGTCATCACAATCAAGACCTGAGTCACAATTTATTGTTTGGTCAGTGCCCCCTAGTGGTCAAGTCATTTAAGGCTATATCTCCGTATCGCTTTATTGTATTTACACTAAATTTGGTATGTGTCATCACAGTCATGACCTGAGGCACCATCTATTGTTTCGGCAAAGCGCCACCTAGTGGTCTCAAGATACAAAAAATTGCTATTTTTTCATAAAACTAATGCAAACTTAGATCTTAAATCATGACAGTCATCACGTATGAATCATTTTTTGCCATGTTTGGCTTGACCCCGGTATCGCTGCTTGCAGCTATATTTAGGGGTCAAGCCCCGAAGGGGCGTAGAACCCTATTGTTATTGTTAGTTTTCTTATTATTAGGGGTCAAGCCCCGAAGGGGCGTAGAACCCTATTGTTATTGTTAGTTTTCTTATTATTATTCTTGTTCCTCGTTCTTCCACCCAAAAGTCAATGGCAGCCCATAGAACCGTACGTAGGAAAGTTATGAAATTTGGCACACATGTAGAGGACAGTCTCAGAAGTTACTATAGCAACATTGGTGTGTCTGAGTCAAACCCTCTAGCGCCACCAACAGTCCAAAAATCCACTTATATTCATGCTCATAACTTCTGACCCGTGAGTCCTAGAAACTAAATTCTTGTTTCCTCTGAATCCTTTGCTCATGATGATTCAATTGCACACATTGATGTCATTTGTGTCATGCAAATCTTTCCGCCATTTTGAATTTTCCGTAAAACCTACTTTTTCGAACTCCTCCTAGAGCGTTTGTCCGATTTGCATGTCCTTTGGTATGTAGCATCTAGAGACACCCCAGACAAAAAGTTATCAAAAGCTTTTTGATAGACCAATGCGTTCTCGTATAAATTGACAACATATATGGCGGCGAGCACGCCAAAACGGACGTGAGGCCGTATCTTCGCAAAACTGTATTGTATCGACACGAAACTTGGTATATGTCATAACAGTCATGACCTGAGGGTGCCTGCAATGTTTCGTCACAGCGCCACCTAGTGGTCACGAGATTCGAAAAATGCCTATTTTTGCTTATAACTACTTCAAACTTGAGTCTAAAATCATGAAGGTGGTCTTGTTAGATTCCTTGAGGCATGCCGAGTCAAACGATATCAAACGGTTTTCGGTTGGCCATTTTGGGTGTCGGCCATTTTGAATTTTCTCATTAAGTTCAGTATTTCACAAACAGAATGGCGTATTGCTACGAAATTTGGCATGGTTCATCATTGACATGTTCTGAGCGCACCTATAAATCTTTAGGACAGCGCCACCTAGTGGTCAGGATATGTAAATAAATTGTTTAAAATCTTTATATCATTTGATTAAATTGCCACTATGACATAAGACTTCACTCTTTTGATTCCTTGGCTCATGCTGAGTCAGACTGTACCAAATATGTCTGAGTCAAACCTACTTCCTGTCGGCCATTTTGAATTATATTGAACACCTACTTTTTCGAACTCCTCCTAGAGCGCTCGTGTGATTGGCTTGATTTTTGGTATGCATCATCTAGAGACACTCCAGACAAAAAGTTATCAAAAGCTTTTTGGTAGACCTATCCGTTGTTGTATAACGCATCAAAGAATGCGAGGGCGAGCACGCCAAAATGTGTTTGAGCCTGTATCTTCGCAAAACTTTTGCGTATTGATATGAGACTTGGTATATGTCATAACAGTGATGACGTTAGGGTGCATGCACCGTTTCGTCACAGTGCCCCCTAGTGGTCACGAGATATAAAAATCGTCAATTTTTGCTTATAACTTCTGCAAGCATGTGTGTAAAATTATGAGAGTGCTTTTGTTAGATTTCCTGAAGCATGTCGAGTCAAACGATACCAAATGGTTTTCGGTCGGCCATTTTGGGTGTCGGCCATTTTGATTTTTTCTCTAAGTTCAAGTATTTCATAAACGCAATTGCGTATTGTTATGAAACTTGGTATGGTTCATCAGCAACATGTTCTGAGAGCACTTGTAAACTTTTTGGTCCCCCTAGTGGTCAAAAAGATTTGAGGCTATATCTCTGAATCTCTTCATCGTATTTACACCAAATTTGGTGGGTGTCATCACAATCAAGACCTGAGTCACAATTTATTGTTTGGTCAGTGCCCCCTAGTGGTCAAGTCATTTAAGGCTATATCTCTGTATTGCTTTATTGTATTTACACTAAATTTGGTATGTGTCATTACAGTCATGACCTGAGGCACCATCTATTGTTTCGGCAAAGCGCCACCTAGTGGTCTCAAGATACAAAAAAATTGCTATTTTTTTCATAAAACTAATGCAAACTTAGATCTTAAATCATGACAGTCATCACGTATGAATCATTTTTTGCCATGTTTGGCTTGACCCCGGTATCGCTGCTTGCAGCTATATTTATTATTGTTATTCTTGTTCCTCGTTCTTCCACCCAAAAGTCAATGGCAGCCCATAGAACCGTACATAGGAAAGTTATGAAATTTGGCACACATGTAGAGGACAGTCATAGAAGTTACTATAGCAACATTGGTGTGTCTGACTCAAACCCTCTAGCGCCACCAACAGTCCAAAAATCCACTTATGTTCATGCTCATAACTTCTGACCCGTGAGTCCTAGAAACTAAATTCTTGTTTCCTCTGAATCCTTGGCTCATGATGATTCAGTTGCACATGTTGATGTCATTTGTGTCATGCAAATCTTTCCGCCATTTTGAATTTTCCGTAAAACCTACTTTTTCGAACTCCTCCTAGACCGTTTGTCCGATTTGCATGTCCTTTGGTATGTAGCATCTAGAGACACCCAAGACAAAAAGTTATCAAAAGCTTTTTGATAGACCAATGCGTTCTCGTATACAGTGACAACATATATGGCGGCGAGCACGCCAAAACGGACGTGAGGCCGTATCTTCGCAAAACTTTATTGTATCGACACGAAACTTGGTATATGTCATTACAGTCATGACCTGAGGGTGCCTGCAACGTTTCGTCACAGCGCCACCTAGTGGTCACGAGATTCGAAAAATGCCTATTTTTGCTTATAACTACTTCAAACTTGAGTCTAAAATCATGAAGGTGGTCTTGTTAGATTCCTTGAGGCATGCCGAGTCAAACGATACCAAACGGTTTTCGGTCGGCCATTTTGGGTGTCGGCCATTTTGAATTTTCTCATTAAGTTCAGTATTTCACAAACAGAATGGCGTATCGCTACGAAATTTGGCATGGTTCATCAGTGACATGTTCTGAGCGCACCTATAAATCTTTAGGACAGCGCCACCTAGTGGTCAGGATATGTAAATAAATTGTTTAAAATCTTTATATCATTTGATTAAATTGCCACTATGACATAAGACTTCACTCTATTGATTCCTTGGCTCATGCTGAGTCCGACTGTACCAAATATGTCTGAGTCAAACCTACTTCCTGTCGGCCATTTTGAATTATATTGAACACCTACTTTTTCGAACTCCTCCTAGAGCGCTCGTGTGATTGGCTTGATTTTTGGTATGCATCATCTAGAGACACTCTAGACAAAAAGTTATCAAAAGCTTTTCGGTAGACCTATCCGTTGTCGTATAACGCATCAAAGAATGCGAGGGCGAGCACGCCAAAATGTGTTTGAGCCTGTATCTTCGCAAAACTTTTGCGTATTAATATGAGACTTGGTATATGTCATAACAGTGATGACCTGAGGGTGCATGCAACATTTCATCACACTGCCCCCTACTGGTCACGAGATATAAAAAATGTCTATTTTTGCTTATAACTACTGCAAACTTGAATGTAAAATTATGAGACTGGTCTTGTTAGATTTCTTGAGGCATGCCGAGTCAAACGATACCAAATGGTTTTTGGTCGGCCATTTTGTGTGTCGGCCATTTTGAATTTTTTCTTTAAGTTCAAGTATTTCAGAAACGCAATTGCGTATTGTTATGAAACTTGGTATGGTTCATCAGCAACATGTTCTGGGAGGACTTGTAAACTTTTCGGCGCCCCCTAGTGGTCAAGAGATTTGAAGCTATATCTCTGCATCTCTTTATCGTATTTACACCAAATTTGGTGGGTGTCATCACAATCAAGGCCTGAGTTACAATTTATTGTTTGGTCAGTGCCCCCTAGTGGTCAAGTCATTTAAGGCTATATCTCCGTATCGGTTTATCGTATTTACACTAAATTTGGTATGTGTCATCACAGTCATGACCTGAGGCACCATCTATTGTTTCGGCACAGCGCCACCTAGTGGTCTCAAGATACGAAAAAATTGCTATTTTTTCATAAAACTAATGCAAACTTAGATCTTAAATCATGACAGTCATCACGTATGAATCATTTTTTGCCATGTTTGGCTTGACCCCGGTATCGCTGCTTGCAGCTATATTTAGGGGTCAAGCCCCGAAGGGGCGTAGAACCCTATTGTTATTGTTAGTTTTCTTATTATTAGGGGTCAAGCCACGAAGTGGCGTAGACACCTATTGTTTCTGTTAGTTTTCTTATTATTATTCATCCTAGTTCTTCCGCCATTGAAGTCAATGGCAGCCCATAGAACCGTACGTAGGAAAGTTATGTAATTTGGCACACATGTAGAGGACAGTCTCAGAAGTTACTATAGCAACTTTGGTGTGTCTGACTCAAACCCTCTAGCGCCACCAACAGTCCAAAAATCCACTTATGTTCATGCTCATAACTTCTGACCTGTGAGTCCTAGAAACTAAATTCTTGTTTCATCTGAATCCTTGGTTCATGATGATTCAAATGCACACATTGATGTCATTTGTGTCATGCACATCTTTCCGCCATTTTGAATTTTCCGTAAAACCTACTTTTTCGAACTCCTCCTAGAGCGTTTGTCCGATTTGCATGTCCTTTGGTATCTAGCATCTAGAGACACCCCTGACAAAAAGTTATCAAAAGCTTTTTGATAGACCAATGCGTTCTCGTATACCGTGACAACATATACGGCGGCGAGCACGCCAAAACGGACGTGAGGCCGTATCTTCGCAACACTTTGGTGTATCAACACGAAACTTGGTATATGTCATTACAGTCTTGAACTGAGGGTGCCTGCAACGTTTCGTCACAGCGCCACCTAGTGGTCACGAGATTCGAAAAATGCTTATTTTCGCTTATAACTACTTCAAACTTGAGTATAAAATCATAAAGGTGGTCTTGTTAGATTCCTTGAGGCATGTCGAGTCAAACGATACCAAACGGTTTTCGGTCGGCCATTTTGGGTGTCGGCCATTTTGAATTTTCTCATTAAGTTCAGTATTTCACAAACAGAATGGCGTATCGCTACGAAATTTGCCATGGTTCATCAGTGACATGTTCTGAGCGCACCTATAAATCTTTAGGACGGCGCCACCTAGTGGTCAGGATATGTAAATAAATTGTTGAAAATCTTTATATCATTTGATTTATTTGCCACACTGACATGAGACTTTACTCTAATGATTTCTTGGCTCGTGCCGAGTCCGACTGTACCAAATATGTTAGAGTCAAACCTACTTCCTGTCGGCCATTTTGAATTATATTGAACACTTACTTTTTCGAACTCCTCCTAGAGCGCTTGTTTGACTGGCTTGATTTTTGGTACGCATCATCTAGAGACACTCCAGACAAAAAGTTATCAAAAGCTTTTCGGTAGACCTATCCGTTGTCGTATAACGCATCAAAGAATGCGAGGGCGAGCACGCCAAAATGTGTTTGAGCCTGTATCTTCGCAAAACTTTTGCGTATTGATATGAGACTTGGTATATGTCATAACAGTGATGACCTGAGGGTGCAAGCACCATTTCATCACACTGCCCCCTATTGGTCACGAGATATAAAAAATGTACATTTTCGCTTATAACTACTGCAAACTTGAATGTAAAATTATGAGACTGGTCTTGTTAGATTTCGTGAGGCATGCCGAGTCAAACGATACCAAATGGTTTTTGGTCGGCCATTTTGTGTGTCGGCCATTTTAATTTTTTTTCTTTAAGTTCAAGTATTTCATAAACGCAATTGCGTATTGTTATGAAACTTGGTATGGTTAATCAACAACATGTTCTGGGAGGACTTGTAAACTTTTTGGCGCCCCCTAGTGGTCAAGAGATTTGAAGCTATATCTCTGCATCTCTTTAACGTATTTACACCAAATTTGGTGGGAGTCATCACAATCAAGACCTGAGTCACAATTTATTGTTTGGTCAGTGCCCCCTAGTGGTCAAGTCATTTAAGGCTATATCTCCTTATCGCTTTATCGTATTTACACTAAATTTGGTATGTGTCATCACAGTCATGACCTGAGGCACCATCTATTGTTTCGGCACAGCGCCACCTAGTGGTCTCAAGATACGAAAAATTGCTATTTTTTCATAAAACTAATGCAAACTTAGATCTTAAATCATGACAGTCATCATGTATGAATCATTTTTTGCCATGTTTGGCTTGACCCCGGTATCGCTGCTTGCAGCTATATTTATTATTAAGTTTCCTCTTCCGCCATTGAAGTCAATGGCAGCCCATAGAACCGTACGTAGGAAAGTTATGAAATTTGGCACACATGTAGAGGACAGTCTCAGAAGTTACTATAGCAACATTGGTGTGTCTGACTCAAACCCTCTAGCGCCACCAACAGTCCAAAAATCCACTTATGTTCATGCTCATAACTTCTGACCCGTGAGTCCTAGAAACTAAATTCTTGTTTCCTCTGAATCCTTTGCTCATGATGATTCAATTGCACACATTGATGTCATTTGTGTCATGCACATCTTTCCGCCATTTTGAATTTTCCGTAAAACCTACTTTTTCGAACTCCTCCTAGAGCGTTTGTCCGATTTGCATGTCCTTTGGTATGTAGCATCTAGAGACACCCCAGACAAAAAGTTATCAAAAGCTTTTTGATAGACCAATGCGTTCTCGTATACCGTGACAACATATACGGCGGCGAGCACGCCAAAACGGACGTGAGGCCGTATCTTCGCAACACTTTATTGTATCGACACGAAACTTGGTATATGTCATTACAGTCATGACCTGAGGGTGCCTGCAACGTTTCGTCACAGCGCCACCTAGTGGTCACGAGATTCGAAAAATGCCTATTTTCGCTTATAACTACTTCAAACTTGAGTCTAAAATCATGAAGGTGGTCTTGTTAGATTCCTTGAGGCATGCCGAGTCAAACGATACCAAACGGTTTTCGGTCGGCCATTTTGGGTGTCGGCCATTTTGAATTTTCTCATTAAGTTCAGTATTTCACAAACAGAATGGCGTATCGCTACGAAATTTGGCATGGTTCATCAGTGACATGTTCTGAGCGCACCTATAAATCTTTAGGACAGCGCCACCTAGTGGTCAGGATATGTAAATAAATTGTTTAAAATCTTTATATCATTTGATTAAATTGCCACTATGACATAAGACTTCACTCTATTGATTCCTTGGCTCATGCTGAGTCCGACTGTACCAAATATGTCTGAGTCAAACCTACTTCCTGTCGGCCATTTTGAATTATATTGAACACCTACTTTTTCGAACTCCTCCTAGAGCGCTCGTGTGATTGGCTTGATTTTTGGTATGCATCATCTAGAGACACTCCAGACAAAAAGTTATCAAAAGCTTTTCGGTAGACCTATCCGTTGTCGTATAACGCATCAAAGAATGCGAGGGCGAGCACGCCAAAATGTGTTTGAGCCTGTATCTTCGCAAAACTTTTGCGTATTAATATGAGACTTGGTATATGTCATAACAGTGATGACCTGAGGGTGCATGCACCATTTCGTCACACTGCCCCCTACTGGTCACGAGATATAAAAAATGTCTATTTTTGCTTATAACTACTGCAAACTTGAATGTAAAATTATGAGACTGGTCTTGTTAGATTTCTTGAGGCATGCCGAGTCAAACGATACCAAATGGTTTTTGGTCGGCCATTTTGTGTGTCGGCCATTTTGAATTTTTTCTTTAAGTTCAAGTATTTCAGAAACGCAATTGCGTATTGTTATGAAACTTGGTATGGTTCATCAGCAACATGTTCTGGGAGGACTTGTAAACTTTTCGGCGCCCCCTAGTGGTCAAGAGATTTGAAGCTATATCTCTGCATCTCTTTATCGTATTTACACCAAATTTGGTGGGTGTCATCACAATCAAGACCTGAGTCACAATTTATTTTTTGGTCAGTGCCCCCTAGTGGTCAAGTCATTTAAGGCTATATCTCTGCATCTCTTTATTGTATTTACACCAAATTTGGTGGGTGTCATCACAATCAAGACCTGAGTCACCATCTGTTGTTTGGTCAGTGCCCCCTAGTGGTCAAGTCATTTAAGGCTATATCTCCGTATCGCTTTATCGTATTTACACTAAATTTGGTATGTGTCATCACAGTCATGACCTGAGGCACCATCTATTGTTTCGGCACAGCACCACCTAGTGGTCTCAAGATACAAAAAATTGCTATTTTTTCATAAAACTAATGCAAACTTAGATCTTAAATCATGACAGTCATCACGTATGAATCATTTTTTGCCATGTTTGGCTTGACCCCGGTATCGCTGCTTGCAGCTATATTTTAGGGGTCAAGCCCCGAAGGGGCGTAGAACCCTATTGTTATTGTTAGTTTTCTTATTATTATTATTAGGGGTCAAGCCCCGAAGGGGCGTAGAACCCTATTGTTATTGTTAGTTTTCTTCTTGTTCCTCGTTCTTCCGCCATTGAAGTCAATGGCAGCCCATAGAACCGTACATAGGAAAGTTATGAAATTTGGCACACATGTAGAGGACAGTCTCAGAAGTTACTATAGCAACATTGGTTTGTCTGACTCAAACCCTCTAGCGCCACCAACAGTCCAAAAATCCACTTATGTTCATGCTCATAACTTCTGACCCGTGAGTCCTAGAAACTAAATTCTTGTTTCCTCTGAATCCTTGGCTCATGATGATTCAATTGCACACATTGATGTCATTTCTGTCATGCACATCTTTCCGCCATTTTGAATTTTCCTTAAAACCTACTTTTTCGAACTCCTCCTAGAGCGTTCGTCCGATTTGCATGTCCTTTGGTATGTAGCATCTAGAGACACCCCAGACAAAAAGTTATCAAAAGCTTTTTGATAGACCAATGCGTTCTCATATAAATTGACAACATATACGGCGGCGAGCACGCCAAAACGGACGTGAGGCTGTATCTTCGCAAAACATTATTGTATCGACACGAAACTTGGTATATGTCATTACAGTCATGACTTGAGGTTGCCTGCAACGTTTCGTCACAGCGCCACCTAGTGGTCACGAAATTCGAAAAATGCATATTTTTGCTTATAACTACTTCACACTTGAGTCTAAAATCATGAAGGAGGTCTTGTTAGATTCCTTGAGGCATGCCGAGTCAAACGATACCAAACCGTTTTTGGTCGGCCATTTTGGTTGTCGGCCATTTTGAATTTTCTCATTAAGTTCAGTATTTCACAAACCGAATGGCGTATCGCTACGAAATTTGGCATGGTTCATCGGTGACATGTTCTGAGCGCACCTATAAATCTTTAGGACGGCGCCACCTAGTGGTCAGTATATGTAAATAAATTGTTTAAAATCTTTATATCATTTGATTAAATTGCCACTATGACATAAGACTTCACTCTATTGATTCCTTGGCTCATGCTGAGTCCGACGGTATCAAATATGTCTGAGTCAAACCTACTTCCTGTCGGCCATTTTGAATTATATTGAACACCTACTTTTTCGAACTCCTCCTAGAGCGCTCGTGTGATTGGCTTGATTTTTGGTATGCATCATCTAGAGACACTCTAGACAAAAAGTTATCAAAAGATTTTCGGTAGACCTATCCGTTGTCGTATAACGCATCAAAGAATGCGAGGGCGAGCACGCCAAAATGTGTTTGAGCCCGTATCTTCGCAAAACTTTTGCGTATTAATATGAGACTTGGTATATGTCATAACAGTGATGACCTGAGGGTGCATGCACCATTTCGTCACACTGCCCCCTACTGGTCACGAGATATAAAAAATGTCTATTTTTGCTTATAACTACTGCAAATTTGAATGTAAAATTATGAGACTGGTCTTGTTAGATTTCGTGAGGCATGGCGAGTCAAACGATACCAAATGGTTTTTGGTCGGCCATTTTGTGTGTCGGCCATTTTGAATTTTTCTTTAAGTTCAAGTATTTCAGAAACGCAACTGTGTATTGTTATGAAACTTGGTATGGTTCATCAGCAACATGTTCTGGGAGGACTTGTAAACTTTTCGGTGCCCCCTAGTGGTCAAGAGATTTGAAGCTATATCTCTGCATCTCTTTATCGTATTTACACCAAATTTGGTGGGTGTCATCACAATCAAGACCTGAGTCACAATTTATTTTTTGGTCAGTGCCCCCTAGTGGTCAAGTCATTTAAGGCTATATCTCTGTATTGCTTTATCGTATTTACACTAAATTTGGTATGTGTCATCACAGTCATGACCTGAGGCACCATCTATTGTTTCTGCACCACGCCACCTAGTGGTCTCAAGATACAAAAAAATTGCTATTTTTTTCATAAAACTAATGCAAACTTAGATCTTAAATCATGACAGTCATCACGTATGAATCATTTTTTGCCATGTTTGGCTTGACCCCGGTATCGCTGCTTGCAGCTATATTTATTATTATTATTCTTCTTCCTTGTTCTTCCGCCATTGAAGTCAATGGCAGCCCATAGAACCGTACGTAGGAAAGTTATGAAATTTGGCACACATGTAGAGGACAGTCTCAGAAGTTACTATAGCAACATTGGTGTGTCTGACTCAAACCCTCTAGCGCCACCAACAGTCCAAAAATCCACTTATGTTCATGCTCATAACTTCTGACCCGTGAGTCCTAGAAACTAAATTCTTGTTTCCTCTGAATCCTTGGCTCATGATGATTCAATTGCACACATTGATGTCATTTGTGTCATGCACATCTTTCCGCCATTTTGAATTTTCCGTAAAACCTACTTTTTCGAACTCCTCCTAGAGCGTCCGTCCGATTTGCATGTCCTTTGGTATGTAGCATCTAGAGACACCCCAGACAAAAAGTTATCAAAAGCTTTTTGATAGACCAATGCGTTCTCGTATAAATTGACAACATATATGGCGGCGAGCACGCCAAAACGGACGTGAGGCCGTATCTTCGCAAAACTTTATTGTATCGACACGAAACTTGGTATATGTCATTACAGTCATGACCTGAGGGTGCCTGCAACGTTTCGTCACAGCGCCACCTAGTGGTCACGAGATTCGAAAAATGCCTATTTTCGCTTATAACTACTTCAAACTTGAGTCTAAAATCATGAAGGTGGTCTTGTTAGATTCCTTGAGGCATGCCGAGTCAAACGATACCAAACGGTTTTCGGTCGGCCATTTTGGGTGTCGGCCATTTTGAATTTTCTCATTAAGTTCAGTATTTCACAAACAGAATGGCGTATCGCTACGAAATTTGGCATGGTTCATCAGTGACATGTTCTGAGCGCACCTATAAATCTTTAGGACGGCGCCACCTAGTGGTCAGGATATGTAAAGAAATTGTTTAAAATCTTTATATCATTTGATTAAATTGCCACTATGACATAAGACTTCACTCTATTGATTCCTTGGCTCATGCTGAGTCCGACTGTACCAAATATGTCTGAGTCAAACCTACTTCCTGTCGGCCATTTTGAATTATATTGAACACCTACTTTTTCGAACTCCTCCTAGAGCGCTCGTGTGATTGGCTTGATTTTTGGTATGCATCATCTAGAGACACTCTAGACAAAAAGTTATCAAAAGCTTTTCGGTAGACCTATCCGTTGTCGTATAACGCATCAAAGAATGCGAGGGCGAGCACGCCAAAATGTGTTTGAGCCTGTATCTTCGCAAAACTTTTGCGTATTAATATGAGACTTGGTATATGTCATAACAGTGATGACCTGAGGGTGCATGCACCATTTCGTCACACTGCCCCCTACTGGTCACGAGATATAAAAAATGTCTATTTTTGCTTATAACTACTGCAAACTTGAATGTAAAATTATGAGACTGGTCTTGTTAGATTTCGTGAGGCATGCCGAGTCAAACGATACCAAATGGTTTTTGGTCGGCCATTTTGTGTGTCGGCCATTTTGAATTTTTCTTTAAGTTCAAGTATTTCAGAAACGCAATTGCGTATTGTTATGAAACTTGGTATGGTTCATCAGCAACATGTTCTGGGAGGACTTGTAAACTTTCCGGTGCCCCCTAGTGGTCAAGAGATTTGAAGCTATATCTCTGCATCTCTTTATCGTATTTACACCAAATTTGGTGGGTGTCATCACAATCAAGACCTGAGTCACAATTTATTTTTTGGTCAGTGCCCCCTAGTGGTCAAGTCATTTAAGGCTATATCTCTGCATCTCTTTATTGTATTTACACCAAATTTGGTGGGTGTCATCACAATCAAGACCTGAGTCACAATTTATTGTTTGGTCAGTGCCCCCTAGTGGTCAAGTCATTTAAGGCTATATCTCCGTATCGCTTTATTGTATTTACACTAAATTTGGTATGTGTCATCACAGTCATGACCTGAGGCACCATCTATTGTTTCGGCATAGCGCCACCTAGTGGTCTCAAGATACGAAAAAAATGCAATTTTTTTCATAAAACTAATGCAAACTTAGATCTTAAATCATGACAGTCATCACGTATGAATCATTTTTTGCCATGTTTGGCTTGACCCCGGTATCGCTGCTTGCAGCTATATTTAGGGGTCAAGCCCCGAAGGGGCGTAGAACCCTATTGTTATTGTTAGTTTTCTTATTATTATTATTATTATTATTATTATTATTATTCCTAGTTCTTCCGCCATTGAAGTCAATGGCAGCCCATAGAACCGTACGTAGGAAAGTTATGAAATTTGGCACACATGTAGAGGACAGTCTCAGAAGTTACTATAGCAACTTTGGTGTGTCTGACTCAAACCCTCTAGCGCCACCAACAGTCCAAAAATCCACTTATGTTCATGCTCATAACTTCTGACCCATGAGTCCTAGAAACTAAATTCTTGTTTCCTCTGAATCCTTGGCTCATGATGATTCAAATGCACACATTGATGTCATTTGTGTCATGCACATCTTTCCGCCATTTTGAATTTTCCGTAAAACCTACTTTTTCGAACTCCTCCTAGAGCGTTTGTCCGATTTGCATGTCCTTTGGTATCTAGCATCTAGAGACACCCCTGACAAAAAGTTATCAAAAGCTTTTTGATAGACCAATGCGTTCTCGTATACCGTGACAACATATACGGCGGCGAGCACGCCAAAACGGACGTGAGGCCGTATCTTCGCAACACTTTGGTGTATCAACACGAAACTTGGTATATGTCATTACAGTCATGACCTGAGGGTGCCTGCAACGTTTCGTCACAGCGCCACCTAGTGGTCACGAGATTCGAAAAATGCTTATTTTCGCTTATAACTACTTCAAACTTGAGTCTAAAATCATGAAGTTGGTCTTGTTAGATTCCTTGAGGCATGCCGAGTCAAACGATACCAAACGGTTTTCGGTCGGCCATTTTGGGTGTCGGCCATTTTGAATTTTCTCATTAAGTTCAGTATTTCACAAACAGAATGGCGTATCGCTACGAAATTTGGCATGGTTCATCAGTGACATGTTCTGAGCGCACCTATAAATCTTTAGGACGGCGCCACCTAGTGGTCAGGATATGTAAAGAAATTGTTTAAAATCTTTATATCATTTGATTAAATTGCCACTATGACATAAGACTTCACTCTATTGATTCCTTGGCTCATGCTGAGTCCGACTGTACCAAATATGTCTGAGTCAAACCTACTTCCTGTCGGCCATTTTGAATTATATTGAACACCTACTTTTTCGAACTCCTCCTAGAGCGCTCGTGTGATTGGCTTGATTTTTGGTATGCATCATCTAGAGACACTCTAGACAAAAAGTTATCAAAAGCTTTTCGGTAGACCTATCCGTTGTCGTATAACGCATCAAAGAATGCGAGGGCGAGCACGCCAAAATGTGTTTGAGCCTGTATCTTCGCAAAACTTTTGCGTATTAATATGAGACTTGGTATATGTCATAACAGTGATGACCTGAGGGTGCATGCACCATTTCGTCACACTGCCCCCTACTGGTCACGAGATATAAAAAATGTCTATTTTTGCTTATAACTACTGCAAACTTGAATGTAAAATTATGAGACTGGTCTTGTTAGATTTCGTGAGGCATGCCGAGTCAAACGATACCAAATGGTTTTTGGTCGGCCATTTTGTGTGTCGGCCATTTTGAATTTTTCTTTAAGTTCAAGTATTTCAGAAACGCAATTGCGTATTGTTATGAAACTTGGTATGGTTCATCAGCAACATGTTCTGGGAGGACTTGTAAACTTTTCGGCGCCCCCTAGTGGTCAAGAGATTTGAAGCTATATCTCTGCATCTCTTTATCGTATTTACACCAAATTTGGTGGGTGTCATCACAATCAAGACCTGAGTCACAATTTATTGTTTGGTCAGTGCCCCCTAGTGGTCAAGTCATTTAAGGCTATATCTCCGTATCGCTTTATTGTATTTACACTAAATTTGGTATGTGTCATCACAGTCATGACCTGAGGCACCATCTATTGTTTCGGCACAGCGCCACCTAGTGGTCTCAAGATACGAAAAATTGCTATTTTTTCATAAAACTAATGCAAACTTAGATCTTAAATCATGACAGTCATCACGTATGAATCATTTTTTGCCATGTTTGGCTTGACCCCGGTATCGCTGCTTGCAGCTATATTTATTATTATTATTATTATTATGTTTCCTCTTCCGCCATTGAAGTCAATGGCAGCCCATAGAACCGTACATAGGAAAGTTATGAAATTTGGCACACATGTAGAGGACAGTCTCAGAAGTTACTATAGCAACATTGGTGTGTCTGACTCAAACCCTCTAGCGCCACCAACAGTCCAAAAATCCACTTATGTTCATGCTCACAACTTCTGACCCGTGAGTCCTAGAAACTAAATTCTTGTTTCCTCTGAATCCTTGGCTCATGATGATTCAAATGCACACATTGATGTCATTTGTGTCATGCACATCTTTCCGCCATTTTGAATTTTTCGTAAAACCTACTTTTTCGAACTCCTCCTAGACCGTTTGTCCGATTTGCATGTCCTTTGGTATGTAGCATCTAGAGACACCCCAGACAAAAAGTTATCAAAAGCTTTTTGATAGACCAATGCGTTCTCATATAAATTGACAACATATATGGCGGCGAGCACGCCAAAACGGACGTGAGGCCGTATCTTCGCAAAACTTTATTGTATCGACACGAAACTTGGTATATGTCATAACAGTCATGACCTGAGGGTGCCTGCAACGTTTCGTCACAGCGCCACCTAGTGGTCACGAGATTCGAAAAATGCCTATTTTCGCTTATAACTACTTCAAACTTGAGTCTAAAATCATGAAGGTGGTCTTGTTAGATTCCTTGAGGCATGCCGAGTCAAACGATACCAAACGGTTTTCGGTCGGCCATTTTGGGTGTCGGCCATTTTGAATTTTCTCATTAAGTTCAGTATTTCACAAACAGAATGGCGTATCGCTACGAAATTTGGCATGGTTCATCAGTGACATGTTCTGAGCGCACTTATAAATCTTTAGGACGGCGCCACCTAGTGGTCAGGATATGTAAATAAATTGTTTAAAATCTTTATATCATTTGATTAAATTGCCACTATGACATAAGACTTCACTCTATTGATTCCTTGGCTCATGCTGAGTCCGACTGTACCAAATATGTCTGAGTCAAACCTACTTCCTGTCGGCCATTTTGAATTATATTGAACACCTACTTTTTCGAACTCCTCCTAGAGCGCTCGTGTGATTGGCTTGATTTTTGGTATGCATCATCTAGAGACACTCTAGACAAAAAGTTATCAAAAGATTTTCGGTAGACCTATCCGTTGTCGTATAACGCATCAAAGAATGCGAGGGCGAGCACGCCAAAATGTGTTTGAGCCTGTATCTTCGCAAAACTTTTGCGTATTAATATGAGACTTGGTATATGTCATAACAGTGATGACCTGAGGGTGCATGCACCATTTCGTCACACTGCCCCCTACTGGTCACGAGATATAAAAAATGTCTATTTTTGCTTATAACTACTGCAAATTTGAATGTAAAATTATGAGACTGGTCTTGTTAGATTTCGTGAGGCATGCCGAGTCAAACGATACCAAATGGTTTTTGGTCGGCCATTTTGTGTGTCGGCCATTTTGAATTTTTCTTTAAGTTCAAGTATTTCAGAAACGCAATTGCGTATTGTTATGAAACTTGGTATGGTTCATCAGCAACATGTTCTGGGAGGACTTGTAAACTTTTCGGTGCCCCCTAGTGGTCAAGAGATTTGAAGCTATATCTCTGCATCTCTTTATCGTATTTACACCAAATTTGGTGGGTGTCATCACAATCAAGACCTGAGTCACAATTTATTTTTTGGTCAGTGCCCCCTAGTGGTCAAGTCATTTAAGGCTATATCTCTGCATCTCTTTATTGTATTTACACCAAATTTGGTGGGTGTCATCACAATCAAGACCTGAGTCACAATTTATTGTTTGGTTAGTGCCCCCTAGTGGTCAAGTCATTTAAGGCTATATCTCTGCATCTCTTTATTGTATTTACACCAAATTTGGTGGGTGTCATCACAATCAAGACCTGAGTCACAATTTATTGTTTGGTTAGTGCCCCCTAGTGGTCAAGTCATTTAAGGCTATATCTCTGTATTGCTTTATTGTATTTACACTAAATTTGGTATGTGTCATCACAGTCATGACCTGAGGCACCATCTATTGTTTCTGCACCGTGCCACCTAGTGGTCTCAAGATACAAAAAATTGCTATTTTTTTCATAAAACTAATGCAAACTTAGATCTTAAATCATGACAGTCATCACGTATGAATCATTTTTTGCCATGTTTGGCTTGACCCCGGTATCGCTGCTTGCAGCTATATTTATTATTATTATTATTATTATTATTATTATGTTTCCTCTTCCGCCATTGAAGTCAATGGCAGCCCATAGAACCGTACGTAGGAAAGTTATGAAATTTGGCACACATGTAGAGGACAGTCTCAGAAGTTACTATAGCAACTTTGGTGTGTCTGACTCAAACCCTCTAGCGCCACCAACAGTCCAAAAATCCACTTATGTTCATGCTCATAACTTCTGACCCGTGAGTCCTAGAAACTAAATTCTTGTTTCCTCTGAATCCTTGGCTCATGATGATTCAAATGCACACATTGATGTCATTTGTGTCATGCACATCTTTCCGCCATTTTGAATTTTCCGTAAAACCTACTTTTTCGAACTCCTCCTAGAGCGTTTGTCCGATTTGCATGTCCTTTGGTATGTAGCATCTAGAGACACCCCTGACAAAAAGTTATCAAAAGCTTTTTGATAGACCAATGCGTTCTCGTATACCGTGACAACATATACGGCGGCGAGCACGCCAAAACGGACGTGAGGCCGTATCTTCGCAACACTTTGGTGTATCGACACGAAACTTGGTATATGTCATTACAGTCATGACCTGAGGGTGCCTGCAACGTTTCGTCACAGCGCCACCTAGTGGTCACGAGATTCGAAAAATGCCTATTTTCGCTTATAACTACTTCAAACTTGAGTCTAAAATCATGAAGGTGGTCTTGTTAGATTCCTTGAGGCATGCCGAGTCAAACGATACCAAACGGTTTTCGGTCGGCCATTTTGGGTGTCGGCCATTTTGAATTTTCTCATTAAGTTCAGTATTTCACAAACAGAATGGCGTATCGCTACGAAATTTGGCATGGTTCATCAGTGACATGTTCTGAGCGCACCTATAAATCTTTAGGACGGCGCCACCTAGTGGTCAGGATATGTAAATAAATTGTTTAAAATCTTTATATCATTTGATTAAATTGCCACTATGACATAAGACTTCACTCTATTGATTCCTTGGCTCATGCTGAGTCCGACTGTACCAAATATGTCTGAGTCAAACCTACTTCCTGTCGGCCATTTTGAATTATATTGAACACCTACTTTTTCGAACTCCTCCTAGAGCGCTCGTGTGATTGGCTTGATTTTTGGTATGCATCATCTAGAGACACTCTAGACAAAAAGTTATCAAAAGCTTTTCGGTAGACCTATCCGTTGTCGTATAACGCATCAAAGAATGCGAGGGCGAGCACGCCAAAATGTGTTTGAGCCTGTATCTTCGCAAAACTTTTGCGTATTGATATGAGACTTGGTATATGTCATAACAGTGATGACCTGAGGGTGCATGCACCATTTCGTCACACTGCCCCCTACTGGTCACGAGATATAAAAAATGTCTATTTTTGCTTATAACTACTGCAAACTTGAATGTAAAATTATGAGACTGGTCTTGTTAGATTTCGTGAGGCATGCCGAGTCAAACGATACCAAATGGTTTTTGGTCGGCCATTTTGTGTGTCGGCCATTTTGAATTTTTTCTTTAAGTTCAAGTATTTCAGAAACGCAATTGCGTATTGTTATGAAACTTGGTATGGTTCATCAGCAACATGTTCTGGGAGGACTTGTAAACTTTTTGGTGCCCCCTAGTGGTCAAGAGATTTGAAGCTATATCTCTGCATCTCTTTATCGTATTTACACCAAATTTGGTGGGTGTCATCACAATCAAGACCTGAGTCACAATTTATTGTTTTGGTCAGTGCCCCCTAGTGGTCAAGTCATTTAAGGCTATATCTCCGTATCGCTTTATTGTATTTACACTAAATTTGGTATGTGTCATCACAGTCATGACCTGAGGCACCATCTATTGTTTCGGCACAGCGCCACCTAGTGGTCTCAAGATACAAAAAAATTGCTATTTTTTTCATAAAACTAATGCAAACTTAGATCTTAAATCATGACAGTCATCACGTATGAATCATTTTTTGCCATGTTTGGCTTGACCCCGGTATCGCTGCTTGCAGCTATATTTATTATTAGTTATTCTTCTTCCGCCATTGCGGTCTATGGCAGCCCATAGAACCGTACGTAGGAAAGTTATGAAATTTGGCACACTGATAAACGACAGTCCAATGTGTCCCCACAGCAAATTTGGAGTCTCTATATCTAACCCACTAGCGCCACCAACAGTCCAAAATTGCACTTATGTTTTTGCCTATAACTTCTGACCCGTACGTCCTAGAAATTAAATTCTTGTTTCCTCTGATTCCTTGGCTCAAGACGATTCGATTGGACCCTATGACGTCATTTTCCGTCATGAAAATTTTCCCGCCATTTTTAAATATTCATAAAACCTACTTTTGCGAACTCGTCCTAGAGCTTTTGCCGGATTGCCTTGAAAATCGGTATGCACCATCTAGAGACACTCAAGGCAAAAAGTTATTAAAAGAATTTTGATAAACCAATCCGTTGTCGTATAGCGCGTCAACAAATTTTACGTAGAGCTCAAAAAAACGGATTTGAGGCTGTATCTTCGCCAAACTTAAGCCTATTGACACGATACTTTGTATTTGTGATGCCAGTCAGGAACTAAGGGTGCATGCAGAGTTTCGTCACAGCGCCACCTAGTGGTCAGACTTATGTTTTACATGCCTATAACTTTGGCTCCGATTGACATATTTTCACAGGACTTGTTTCCTTTGAGTTCTAAATAGTTGCCGAGTCCAACGATACCAAACATACCCGAATTCGCCTTACGGTTAACCCTGCGCAGCAAAATAGCACTTAAGAAACACGCGTAAATATCTCCGCGAACGTTTTTCCGATCGACTCGAAAACACCATAGGAAGAAACTAACCTTACCTTCTGAACAAAAAGTTCTATTGGCGTTATATTAAAATTTTCATCAGAAATGGCCGAAAATTGCAAAAAACGAAAAATTACCTTCAAATTTTGTGTTTTTTACACATAAATGGTTGTAACTTTGTAACGAAAAGAGATTTTTTCACCAGATTTGATACGATGATGCATGAGCACATTCTGAGGCCACACAAAAAAAATTGTATGCTTGCACCACTAGATGGCCTTATAATTGAACAAAACCTTTGATAACAAGCCAGCCCTATGGTCATACAACTGTTTCTTAACTAAACTAAAGTGTATAGTCATAAAACTAGCTAGATGTAACACAATCATGACCTGATGTTGCATGCACAATTTTTTCATTGCGCCACCTACTGGTTTTGAGATGGAATATGGTATTTTTGCCTAAAACTACTGCAACAACACATCTAAAACCATGAGTCATCATGGATTATTCCTTTCATGGCTTTGACTATAATCACTGGTGGTTGCCAATTTACTCCCTAGCAACCATTGAGAATACCTTATCAACCGTTTTTGCAAAAGCTATATCTCTGCATCAGAACATCGTAGAGACATGGGGATGGTCTCTTTTGACTAATTAAACTTGTTGTAACATGATGTGACCACTGCAAACACCACTCACATGTCCTTCAGTGTTCTAATGTTCCATGATTGTCAATAACAGAAGGACGATTGCAGTAGACAAGAACTTAGATTAATTTTGTTGATAACTTTTTTGTTTTTTCATCTAAAATTATTAGATTTACCTAGGTTCTTCAATCTGCTTATCCAATCTCAATTTTACATCCTTTTGTGCCCTTTTCGGCTTGACCCCGGCATTGCTGCTTGCAGCTATATTTAGGGGTCAAGCCCCGAAGGGGCGTAGAACCCTATTGTTATTGTTAGTTTTCTTATAAAGTTATGAAATTTGGCACACATGTAGAGGACAGTCTCAGAAGTTACTATAGCAACTTTGGTGTGTCTGACTCAAACCCTCTAGCGCCACCAACAGTCCAAAAATCCACTTATGTTCATGCTCATAACTTCTGACCCGTGAGTCCTAGAAACTAAATTCTTGTTTCCTCTGAATCCTTTGCTCATGATGATTCAAATGCACACATTGATGTCATTTGTGTCATGCACATCTTTCCGCCATTTTGAATTTTCCGTAAAACCTACTTTTTCGAACTCCTCCTAGAGCGTTTGTCCGATTTGCATGTCCTTTGGTATCTAGCATCTATAGACACCCCTGACAAAAAGTTATCAAAAGCTTTTTGATAGACCAATGCGTTCTTGTATACCGTGACAACATATACGGCGGCGAGCATGCCAAAACGGACGTGAGGCCGTATCTTCGCAACACTTTGGTGTATCGACACGAAACTTGGTATATGTCATTACAGTCATGACCTGAGGGTGCCTGCAACGTTTCGTCACAGCGCCACCTAGTGGTCACGAGATTCGAAAAATGCCTATTTTCGCTTATAACTACTTCAAACTTGAGTCTAAAATCATGAAGGTGGTCTTGTTAGATTCCTTGAGGCATGCCGAGTCAAACGATACCAAACGGTTTTCGGTCGGCCATTTTGGGTGTCGGCCATTTTGAATTTTCTCATTAAGTTCAGTATTTCACAAACAGAATGGCGTATCGCTACGAAATTTGGCATGGTTCATCAGTGACATGTTCTGAGCGCACCTATAAATCTTTAGGACGGCGCCACCTAGTGGTCAGGATATGTAAATAAATTGTTTAAAATCTTTATATCATTTGATTAAATTGCCACTATGACATAAGACTTCACTCTATTGATTCCTTGGCTCATGCTGAGTCCGACTGTACCAAATATGTCTGAGTCAAACCTACTTCCTGTCGGCCATTTTGAATTATATTGAACACCTACTTTTTCGAACTCCTCCTAGAGCGCTTGTTTGATTGGCTTGATTTTTGGTATGGCATCATCTAGAGACACTCTAGACAAAAAGTTATCAAAAGCTTTTCGGTAGACCTATCCGTTGTCGTATAACGCATCAAAGAATGCGAGGGCGAGCACGCCAAAATGTGTTTGAGCCTGTATCTTCGCAAAACTTTTGCGTATTAATATGAGACTTGGTATATGTCATAACAGTGATGACCTGAGGGTGCATGCACCATTTCGTCACACTGCCCCCTACTGGTCACGAGATATAAAAAATGTCTATTTTTGCTTATAACTACTGCAAATTTGAATGTAAAATTATGAGACTGGTCTTGTTAGATTTCGTGAGGCATGCCGAGTCAAACGATACCAAATGGTTTTTGGTCGGCCATTTTGTGTGTCGGCCATTTTGAATTTTTTCTTTAAATTCAAGTATTTCAGAAACGCAATTGCGTATTGTTATGAAACTTGGTATGGTTCATCAGCAACATGTTCTGGGAGGACTTGTAAACTTTTCGGCGCCCCCTAGTGGTCAAGAGATTTGAAGCTATATCTCTGCATCTCTTTATCGTATTTACACCAAATTTGGTGGGTGTCATCACAATCAAGACCTGAGTCACAATTTATTGTTTGGTCAGTGCCCCCTAGTGGTCAAGTCATTTAAGGCTATATCTCCATATCGCTTTATTGTATTTACACTAAATTTGGTATGTGTCATCACAGTCATGACCTGAGGCACCATCTATTGTTTCGGCACAGCGCCACCTAGTGGTCTCAAGATACGAAAAAATTGCTATTTTTTCATAAAACTAATGCAAACTTAGATCTTAAATCATGACAGTCATCACGTATGAATCATTTTTTGCCATGTTTGGCTTGACCCCGGTATCGCTGCTTGCAGCTATATTTATTATTATTTTTCTTCCTCGTTCTTCCGCCGAAATTCAATGGCAGCCCATAGAACCGTACATAGGAAAGTTATGAAATTTGGCACACATGTAGAGGACAGTCTCAGAAGTTACTATAGCAACATTGGTGTGTCTGACTCAAACCCTCTAGCGCCACCAACAGTCCAAAAATCCACTTATGTTCATGCTCACAACTTCTGACCCGTGAGTCCTAGAAACTAAATTCTTGTTTCCTCTGAATCCTTGGCTCATGATGATTCAATTGCACACATTGATGTCATTTGTGTCATACACATCTTTCCGCCATTTTGAATTTTCCGTAAAACCTACTTTTTCGAACTCCTACTAGACCGTTTGTCCGATTTGCAGGTCCTTTGGTATGTAGCATCTAGAGACACCCAAGACAAAAAGTTATCAAAAGCTTTTTGATAGACCATTGCGTTCTCGTATAAATTGCCAACATATATGGCGGCGAGCACGCCAAAACGGACGTGAGGCCGTATCTTCGCAAAACTTTTGTGTATCGACACGAAACTTGGCATATGTCATAACAGTCATGACCTGAGGGTGCCTGCAACGTTTCGTCACAGCGCCACCTAGTGGTCACGAGATTCGAAAAATGCCTATTTTCGCTTATAAATACTTCAAACTTGAGTCTAAAATCATGAAGGAGGTCTTGTTAGATTCCTTGAGGCATGCCGAGTCAAACGATACCAAACCGTTTTCGGTCGGCCATTTTGGGTGTCGGCCATTTTGAATTTTCTCATTAAGTTCAGTATTTCACAAACCGAATGGCGTATCGCTACGAAATTTGGCATGGTTCATCGGTGACATGTTCTGAGCGCACCTATAAATCTTTAGGACGGCGCCACCTAGTGGTCAGGATATGTAAATAAATTGTTTAAAATCTTTATATCTTTTGACTAAATTGCCACTATGACATAAGTCTTCACTCTATTGATTCCTTGGCTCATGCTGAGTCTGACTGTACCAAATATGTCTGAGTCAAACCTACTTCCTGTCGGCCATTTTGAATTATATTGAACACCTACTTTTTCGAACTCCTCCTAGAGCGCTCGTGTGATTGGCTTGAATTTTGGTATGCATCATCTAGAGACACTCTAGACAAAAAGTTATCAAAAGCTTTTCGGTAGACCTATCCGTTGTCGTATAACGCATCAAAGAATGCGAGGGCGAGCACGCCAAAATGTCTTTGAGCCTGTATCTTCGCAAAACTTTTGCGTATTAATATGAGACTTGGTATATGTCATAACAGTGATGACCTGAGGGTGCATGCACCGTTTCGTCACACTGCCCCCTACTGGTCACAAGATATAAAAAATGTCTATTTTTGCTTATAACTACTGCAAACTTGAATGTAAAATTATGAGAGCGGTCTTGTTAGAGTTCGTGAGGCATGCCGAGTCAAACGATACCAAATGGTTTTTGGTCGGCCATTTTGTGTGTCGGCCATTTTGAATTTTTTCTTTAAGTTCAAGTATTTCAGAAACGCAATTGCGTATTGTTATGAAACTTGGTATGGTTCATCAGCAACATGTTCTGGGAGGACTTGTAAACTTTTCGGCGCCCCCTAGTGGTCAAGAGATTTGAAGCTATATCTCTGCATCTCTTTATCATATTTACACCAAATTTGGTGGGTGTCATCACAATCAAGACCTGAGTCACAATTTATTGTTTGGTCAGTGCCCCCTAGTGGTCAAGTCATTTAAGGCTATATCTCCGTATCGCTTTATCGTATTTACACTAAATTTGGTATGTGTCATCACAGTCATGACCTGAGGCACCATCTATTGTTTCGACAGAGCGCCACCTAGTGGTCTCAAGATACAAAAAAATTGCTATTTTTTTCCTAAAACTAATGCAAACTTAGATCTTAAATCATGACAGTCATCACGTATGAATCATTTTTTGCCATGTTTGGCTTGACCCCGGTATCGCTGCTTGCAGCTATATTTATTATTATTATTCTGTTTCTTGTTCTTCCGCCATTGAAGTCAATGGCAGCCCATAGAACCGTACGTAGGAAAGTTATGAAATTTGGCACACATGTAGAGGACAGTCTCAGAAGTTACTATAGCAACATTGGTGTGTCTGACTCAAACCCTCTAGCGCCACCAACAGTCCAAAAATCCACTTATGTTCATGCTCATAACTTCTGACCCGTGAGTCCTAGAAACTAAATTCTTGTTTCCTCTGAATCCTTGGCTCATGATGATTCAATTGCACACATTGATGTCATTTGTGTCATGCACATCTTTCCGCCATTTTGAATTTTTCGTAAAACCTACTTTTTCGAACTCCTCCTAGACCGTTTGTCCGATTTGCATGTCCTTTGGTATGTAGCATCTAGAGACACCCAAGACAAAAAGTTATCAAAAGCTTTTTGATAGACCAATGCGTTCTCATATAAATTGACAACATATATGGCGGCGAGCACGCCAAAACGGACGTGAGGCCGTATCTTCGCAAAACTTTTGTGTATCGACACGAAACTTGGTATATGTCATTACAGTCATGACCTGAGGGTGCCTGCAACGTTTCGTCACAGCGCCACCTAGTGGTCACGAGATTCGAAAAATGCCTATTTTCGCTTATAACTACTTCAAACTTGAGTCTAAAATCATGAAGGAGGTCTTGTTAGATTCCTTGAGGCATGCCGAGTCAAACGATACCAAACCGTTTTCGGTCGGCCATTTTGGGTGTCGGCCATTTTGAATTTTCTCATTAAGTTCAGTATTTCACAAACAGAATGGCGTATCGCTACTAAATTTGGCATGGTTCATCGGTGACATGTTCTGAGCGCACCTATAAATCTTTAGGACGGCGCCACCTAGTGGTCAGGATATGTAAATAAATTGTTTAAAATCTTTATATCATTTGATTAAATTGCCACTATGACATAAGACTTCACTCAATTGATTCCTTGGCTCATGCTGAGTCCGACTGTACCAAATATGTCTGAGTCAAACCTACTTCCTGTCGGCCATTTTGAATTATATTGAACACCTACTTTTTCGAACTCCTCCTAGAGCGCTCGTGTGATTGGCTTGATTTTTGGTATGCATCATCTAGAGACACTCTAGACAAAAAGTTATCAAAAGATTTTCGGTAGACCTATCCGTTGTCGTATAACGCATCAAAGAATGCGAGGGCGAGCACGCCAAAATGTGTTTGAGCCTGTATCTTCGCAAAACTTTTGCGTATTAATATGAGACTTGGTATATGTCATAACAGTGATGACCTGAGGGTGCATGCACCATTTCGTCACACTGCCCCCTACTGGTCACGAGATATAAAAAATGTCTATTTTTGCTTATAACTACTGCAAATTTGAATGTAAAATTATGAGACTGGTCTTGTTAGATTTCGTGAGGCATGCCGAGTCAAACGATACCAAATGGTTTTTGGTCGGCCATTTTGTGTGTCGGCCATTTTGAATTTTTCTTTAAGTTCAAGTATTTCAGAAACGCAACTGTGTATTGTTATGAAACTTGGTATGGTTCATTACCTACATGTTCTGGGAGGACTTGTAAACTTTTCGGTGCCCCCTAGTGGTCAAGAGATTTGAAGCTATATCTCTGCATCTCTTTATCGTATTTACACCAAATTTGGTGGGTGTCATCACAATCAAGACCTGAGTCACAATTTATTTTTTGGTCAGTGCCCCCTAGTGGTCAAGTCATTTAAGGCTATATCTCTGCATCTCTTTATTGTATTTACACCAAATTTGGTGGGTGTCATCACAATCAAGACCTGAGTCACAATTTATTGTTTGGTTAGTGCCCCCTAGTGGTCAAGTCATTTAAGGCTATATCTCTGTATTGCTTTATCGTATTTACACTAAATTTGGTATGTGTCATCACAGTCATGACCTGAGGCACCATCTATTGTTTCTGCACCGCGCCACCTAGTGGTCTCAAGATACAAAAAATTGCTATTTTTTCATAAAACTAATGCAAACTTAGATCTTAAATCATGACAGTCATCACGTATGAATCATTTTTTGCCATGTTTGGCTTGACCCCGGTATCGCTGCTTGCAGCTATATTTATTATTCAGTTTCTTGTTCTTCCGCCATTGAAGTCAATGGCAGCCCATAGAACCGTACGTAGGAAAGTTATGAAATTTGGCACACATGTAGAGGACAGTCTCAGAAGTTACTATAGCAACTTTGGTGTGTCTGACTCAAACCCTCTAGCGCCACCAACAGTCCAAAAATCCACTTATGTTCATGCTCATAACTTCTGACCCGTGAGTCCTAGAAACTAAATTCTTGTTTCCTCTGAATCCTTGGCTCATGATGATTCAAATGCACACATTGATGTCATTTGTGTCATGCACATCTTTCCGCCATTTTGAATTTTCCGTAAAACCTACTTTTTCGAACTCCTCCTAGAGCGTTTGTCCGATTTGCATGTCCTTTGGTATCTAGCATCTAGAGACACCCCTGACAAAAAGTTATCAAAAGCTTTTTGATAGACCAATGCGTTCTCGTATACCGTGACAACATATACGGCGGCGAGCACGCCAAAACGGACGTGAGGCCGTATCTTCGCAACACTTTGGTGTATCGACACGAAACTTGGTATATGTCATTACAGTCATGACCTGAGGGTGCCTGCAACATTTCGTCACAGCGCCACCTAGTGGTCACGAGATTCAAAAAATGCCTATTTTTGCTTATAACTACTTCAAACTTGAGTCTAAAATCATGAAGTTGGTCTTGTTAGATTCCTTGAGGCATGCCGAGTCAAACGATATCAAACGGTTTTCGGTCGGCCATTTTGGGTGTCGGCCATTTTGAATTTTCCCATTAAGTTCAGTATTTCACAAACAGAATGGCGTATCGCTACGAAATTTGGCATGGTTCATCAGTGACATGTTCTGAGCGCACCTATAAATCTTTAGGACAGCGCCACCTAGTGGTCAGGATATGTAAAGAAATTGTTTAAAATCTTTATTTCATTTGATTAAATTGCCACACTGACATGAGACTTCACTCTATTGATTCCTTGGCTCGTGCTGAGTCCTACTGTACCAAATATGTCTGAGTCAAACCTACTTCCTGTCGGCCATTTTGAATTATATTGAACACCTACTTTTTCGAACTCCTCCTAGAGCGCTCGTTTGATTGGCTTGATTTTTGGTATGCATCATCTAGAGACACTCTAGACAAAAAGTTATCAAAAGCTTTTCGGTAGACCTATCCGTTGTCGTATAACGCATCAAAGAATGCGAGGGCGAGCACGCCAAAATGTGTTTGAGCCTGTATCTTCGCAAAACTTTTGTGTATTAATATGAGACTTGGTATATGTCATAACAGTGATGACCTGAGGGTGCATGCACCATTTCGTCACACTGCCCCCTACTGGTCACGAGATATAAAAAATGTCTATTTTTGCTTATAACTACTGCAAATTTGAATGTAAAATTATGAGACTGGTCTTGTTAGATTTCGTGAGACATGGCGATTCAAACTATACAAAATGGTTTTTGGTCGGCCATTTTGTGTGTCGGCCATTTTGAATTTTTCTTTAAGTTCAAGTATTTCAGAAACGCAATTGCGTATTGTTATGAAACTTGGTATGGTTCATCAGCAACATGTTCTGGGAGGACTTGTAAACTTTCCGGTGCCCCCTAGTGGTCAAGAGATTTGAAGCTATATCTCTGCATCTCTTTATCGTATTTACACCAAATTTGGTGGGTGTCATCACAATCAAGACCTGAGTCACAATTTATTTTTTGGTCAGTGCCCCCTAGTGGTCAAGTCATTTAAGGCTATATCTCTGCATCTCTTTATTGTATTTACACCAAATTTGGTGGGTGTCATCACAATCAAGACCTGAGTCACAATTTATTTTTTGGTCAGTGCCCCCTAGTGGTCAAGTCATTTAAAGGCTATATCTCTGCATCTCTTTATTGTATTTACACCAAATTTGGTGGGTGTCATCACAATCAAGACCTGAGTTATTGTATTTACACTAAATTTGGTATGTGTCATCACAGTCATGACCTGAGGCACCATCTATTGTTTCGGCAAAGCGCCACCTAGTGGTCTCAAGATACAAAAAATGTTATTTTTTCATAAAACTAATGCAAACTTAGATCTTAAATCATGACAGTCATCACGTATGAATCATTTTTTGCCATGTTTGGCTTGACCCCGGTATCGCTGCTTGCAGCTATATTTAGGGGTCAAGCCCCGAAGGGGCGTAGAACCCTATTGTTATTGTTAGTTTTCTTATTATTATTATTATTAGGGGTCAAGCCCCGAAGGGGCGTAGAACCCTATTGTTATTGTTAGTTTTCTTATTATTATTATTATTATTATTATTATTATTATGTTTCCTCTTCCGCCATTGAAGTCAATGGCAGCCCATAGAACCGTACGTAGGAAAGTTATGAAATTTGGCACACATGTAGAGGACAGTCTCAGAAGTTACTATAGCAACATTGGTGTGTCTGACTCAAACCCTCTAGCGCCACCAACAGTCCAAAAATCCACTTATGTTCATGCTCATAACTTCTGACCCGTGAGTCCTAGAAACTAAATTCTTGTTTCCTCTGAATCCTTGGCTCATGATGATTCAATTGCACACATTGATGTCATTTGTGTCATGCACATCTTTCCGCCATTTTGAATTTTCCGTAAAACCTACTTTTTCGAACTCCTCCTAGAGCGTTTGTCCGATTTGCATGTCCTTTGGTATCTAGCATCTAGAGACACCCCAGACAAAAAGTTATCAAAAGCTTTTTGATAGACCAATGCGTTCTCGTATACCTTGACAACATATACGGCGGCGAGCACGCCAAAACGGACGTGAGGCCGTATCTTCGCAACACTTTGGTGTATCGACACGAAACTTGGTATATGTCATTACAGTCATGACCTGAGGGTGCCTGCAACGTTTCGTCACAGCGCCACCTAGTGGTCACGAGATTCGAAAAATGCCTATTTTCGCTTATAACTACTTCAAACTTGAGTCTAAAATCATGAAGGTGGTCTTGTTAGATTCCTTGAGGCATGCCGAGTCAAACGATACCAAACGGTTTTCGGTCGGCCATTTTGGGTGTCGGCCATTTTGAATATTCTCATTAAGTTCAGTATTTCACAAACAGAATGGCGTATCGCTACGAAATTTGGCATGGTTCATCAGTGACATGTTCTGAGCGCACCTATAAATCTTTAGGACGGCGCCACCTAGTGGTCAGGATATGTAAAGAAATTGTTTAAAATCTTTATATCATTTGATTAAATTGCCACTATGACATAAGACTTCACTCTATTGATTCCTTGGCTCATGCTGAGTCCGACTGTACCAAGTATGTCTGAGTCAAACCTACTTCCTGTCGGCCATTTTGAATTATATTGAAGACCTACTTTTTCGAACTCCTCCTAGAGCGCTTGTTTGATTGGCTTGAATTTTGGTAGGCATCATCTAGAGACACTCTAGACAAAAAGTTATCAAAAGCTTTTCGGTAGACCTATCCGTTGTCGTATAACGCATCAAAGAATGCGAGGGCGAGCACGCCAAAATGTGTTTGAGCCTGTATCTTCGCAAAACTTTTGCGTATTAATATGAGACTTGGTATATGTCATAACAGTGATGACCTGAGGGTGCATGCACCATTTCGTCACACTGCCCCCTACTGGTCACGAGATATAAAATATGTCTATTTTTGCTTATAACTACTGCAAACTTGAATGTAAAATTATGAGACTAGTCTTTTTAGATTTCGTGAGGCATGCCGAGTCAAACGATACCAAATGGTTTTTGGTCGGCCATTTTGTGTGTCGGCCATTTTGAATTTTTTCTTTAAATTGAAGTATTTCAGAAACACAATTGCGTATTGTTATGAAACTTGGTATGGTTCATCAGCAACATGTTCTGGGAGGACTTGTAAACTTTTCGGCGCCCCCTAGTGGTCAAAAGATTTGAAGCTATATCTCTTCATCTCTTTATCGTATTAACACCAAATTTGGTGGGTGTCATCACAATCAAGACCTGAGTCACAATTTATTGTTTGGTCAGTGCCCCCTAGTGGTCAAGTCATTTAAGGCTATATCTCCATATCGCTTTATTGTATTTACACTAAATTTGGTATGTGTCATCACAGTCATGACCTGAGGTACCATCTATTGTTTCGGCACAGCGCCACCTAGTGGTCTCAAGATATGAAAAAATTGCTATTTTTTTCATAAAACTAATGCAAACTTAGATCTTAAATCATGACAGTCATCACGTATGAATCATTTTTTGCCATGTTTGGCTTGACCCCGGTATCGCTGCTTGCAGCTATATTTATTATTATTATTATTCTTCTTCCTCGTTCTTCCGCCCAAAAGTCAATGGCAGCCCATAGAACCGTACGTAGGAAAGTTATGAAATTTGGCACACATGTAGAGGACAGTCTCAGAAGTTACTATAGCAACATTGGTGTGTCTGACTCAAACCCTCTAGCGCCACCAACAGTCCAAAAATCCACTTATGTTCATGCTTATAACTTCTGACCCGTGAGACCTAGAAACTAAATTCTTGTTTCCTCTGAATCCTTGGCTCATGATGATTCAATTGCACACATTGATTTCATTTGTGTCATGCAAATCTTTCCGCCATTTTGAATTTTCCGTAAAACCTACTTTTTCGAACTCCTCCTAGAGCGTTCGTCCGATTTGCATGTCCTTTGGTATGTAGCATCTAGAGACACCCCAGACAAAAAGTTATCAAAAGCTTTTTGATAGACCAATGCGTTCTCGTATAAATTGACAACATATACGGCGGCGAGCACGCCAAAACGGACGTGAGGCTGTATCTTCGCAAAACTTTATTGTATCGACACGAAACTTGGTTTATGTCATTACAGTCATGACCTAAGGGTTCCTGCAACGTTTCGTCACAGCGCCACCTAGTGGTCACGAGATTCGAAAAATGCCTATTTTCGCTTATAACTACTTCAAACTTGAGTCTAAAATCATGAAGGTGGTCTTGTTAGATTCCTTGAGGCATGCCGAGTCAAACGATACCAAACGGTTTTCGGTCGGCCATTTTGGGTGTCGGCCATTTTGAATTTTCTCATTAAGTTCAGTATTTCACAAACAGAATGGCGTATCGCTACGAAATTTGGCATGGTTCATCAGTGACATGTTCCGAGCGCACCTATAAATCTTTAGGACGGCGCCACCTAGTGGTCAGGATATGTAAAAAAAAATTTAAAATCTTTATATCATTTGATTAAATTGCCACACTGACATGAGAGTTCACTCTATTGATTCCTTGGCTCATGCTGAGTCCGACTGTACCAAATATGTCTGAGTCAAACCTACTTCCTGTCGGCCATTTTGAATTATATTGAACACCTACTTTTTCGAACTCCTCCTAGAGCGCTCATTTGATTGGCTTGATTTTTGGTAGGCATCATCTAGAGACACTCCAGACAAAAAGTTATCAAAAGCTTTTCGGTAGACCTATCCGTTGTCGTATAACGCATCAAAGAATGCGAGGGCGAGCACGCCAAAATGTGTTTGAGCCTGTATCTTCGCAAAACTTTTGCGTATTAATATGAGACTTGGTATATGTCATAACAGTGATGACCTGAGGGTGCATGCACCATTTCGTCACACTGCCCCCTACTGGTCACGAGATATAAAAAATGTCTATTTTTGCTTATAACTACTGCAAATTTGAATGTAAAATTATGAGACTGGTCTTGTTAGATTTCGTGAGGCATGGCGAGTCAAACGATACCAAATGGTTTTTGGTCGGCCATTTTGTGTGTCGGCCATTTTGAATTTTTCTTTAAGTTCAAGTATTTCAGAAACGCAATTGCGTATTGTTATGAAACTTGGTATGGTTCAACAGCAACATGTTCTGGGAGGACTTGTAAACTTTCCGGTGCCCCCTAGTGGTCAAGAGATTTGAAGCTATATCTCTGCATCTCTTTATCGTATTTACACCAAATTTGGTGGGTGTCATCACAATCAAGACCTGAGTCACGATTTATTTTTGGGTCAGTGCCCCCTAGTGGTCAAGTCATTTAAGGCTATATCTCTGCATCTCTTTATTGTATTTACACCAAATTTGGTGGGTGTCATCACAATCAAGACCTGAGTCACAATTTATTTTTTGGTCAGTGCCCCCTAGTGGTCAAGTCATTTAAGGCTATATCTCTGCATCTCTTTATTGTATTTACACCAAATTTGGTGGGTGTCATCACAATCAAGACCTGAGTCACAATTTATTGTTTGGTCAGTGCCCCCTAGTGGTCAAGTCATTTAAGGCTATATCTCCGTATCGCTTTATTGTATTTACACTAAATTTGGTATGTGTCATCACAGTCATGACCTGAGGCACCATCTATTGTTTCGGAAAAGCGCCACCTAGTGGTCTCAAGATACAAAAAATGCTATTTTTTCATAAAACTAATGCAAACTTAGATCTTAAATCATGACAGTCATCACGTATGAATCATTTTTTGCCATGTTTGGCTTGACCCCGGTATCGCTGCTTGCAGCTATATTTAGGGGTCAAGCCCCGAAGGGGCGTAGAACCCTATTGTTATTGTTAGTTTTCTTATTATTATTATTATTTATCTTCCTCGTTCTTCCGCCGAAAGTCAATGGCAGCCCATAGAACCGTACATAGGAAAGTTATGAAATTTGGCACACATGTAGAGGACAGTCTCAGAAGTTACTATAGCAACATTGGTGTGTCTGACTCAAACCCTCTAGCGCCACCAACAGTCCAAAAATCCACTTATGTTCATGCTCATAACTTCTGACCCGTGAGTCCTAGAAACTAAATTCTTGTTTCCTCTGAATCCTTGGCTCATGATGATTCAATTGCACACATTGATGTCATTTGTGTCATGCACATCTTTCCGCCATTTTGAATTTTCCGTAAAACCTACTTTTTCGAACTCCTCCTAGACCGTTTGTCCGATTTGCATGTCCTTTGGTATGTAGCATCTAGAGACACCCCAGACAAAAAGTTATCAAAAGCTTTTTGATAGACCAATGCGTTCTTGTATAAATTGACAACATATATGGCGGCGAGCACGCCAAAACAGACGTGAGGCCGTATCTTCGCAAAACTTTATTGTATCGACACGAAACTTGGTATATGTCATTACAGTCATGACCTGAGGGTGCCTGCAACGTTTCGTCACAGCGCCACCTAGTGGTCACGAGATTCGAAAAATGCCTATTTTCGCTTATAACTACTTCAAACTTGAGTCTAAAATCATGAAGGTGGTCTTGTTAGATTCCTTGAGGCATGCCGAGTCAAACGATACCAAACGGTTTTCGGTCGGCCATTTTGGGTGTCGGCCATTTTGAATTTTCTCATTAAGTTCAGTATTTCACAAACAGAATGGCGTATCGCTACGAAATTTGGCATGGTTCATCAGTGACATGTTCTGAGCGCACCTATAAATCTTTAGGACAGCGCCACCTAGTGGTCAGGATATGTAAATAAATTGTTTAAAATCTTTATATCATTTGATTAAATTGCCACACTGACATAAGACTTCACTCTATTGATTCCTTGGCTCATGCTGAGTCCGACTGTACCAAATATGTCAGAGTCAAACCTACTTCCTGTCGGCCATTTTGAATTATATTGAACACCTACTTTTTCGAACTCCTCCTAGAGCGCTCGTGTGATTGGCTTGATTTTTGGTATGCATCATCTAGAGACACTCTAGACAAAAAGTTATCAAAAGCTTTTCGGTAGACCTATCCGTTGTCGTATAACGCATCAAAGAATGCGAGGGCGAGCACGCCAAAATGTGTTTGAGCCTGTATCTTCGCAAAACTTTTGCGTATTAATATGAGACTTGGTATATGTCATAACAGTGATGACCTGAGGGTGCATGCACCATTTCGTCACACTGCCCCCTACTGGTCACGAGATATAAAAAATGTCTATTTTTGCTTATAACTACTGCAAATTTGAATGTAAAATTATGAGACTGGTCTTGTTAGATTTCGTGAGGCATGCCGAGTCAAACGATACCAAATGGTTTTTGGTCGGCCATTTTGTGTGTCGGCCATTTTGAATTTTTTCTTTAAGTTCAAGTATTTCAGAAACGCAATTGCGTATTGTTATGAAACTTGGTATGGTTCATCAGCAACATGTTCTGGGAGGACTTGTAAACTTTTCGGCACCCCCTAGTGGTCAAGAGATTTGAAGCTATATCTCTGCATCTCTTTATCGTATTTACACCAAATTTGGTGGGTGTCATCACAATCAAGACCTGAGTCATAATTTATGGTTTGGTCAGTGCCCCCTAGTGGTCAAGTCATTTAAGGCTATATCTCCGTATCGCTTTATCGTATTTACACCAAATTTGGTGGGTGTCATCACAATCAAGACCTGAGTCATAATTTATTGTTTGGTCAGTGCCCCCTAGTGGTCAAGTCATTTAAGGCTATATCTCCATATCGCTTTATCGTATTTACACTAAATTTGGTATGTGTCATCACAGTCATGACCTGAGGCACCATCTATTGTTTCGGCACAGCGCCACCTAGTGGTCTCAAGATACAAAAAAATTGCTATTTTTTCATAAAACTAATGCAAACTTAGATCTTAAATCATGACAGTCATCACGTATGAATCATTTTTTGCCATGTTTGGCTTGACCCCGGTATCGCTGCTTGCAGCTATATTTAGGGGTCAAGCCCCGAAGGGGCGTAGAACCCTATTGTTATTGTTAGTTTTCTTATTATTGTTATTCTTGTTCCTCGTTCTTCCACCCAAAAGTCAATGGCAGCCCATAGAACCGTACATAGGAAAGTTATGAAATTTGGCACACATGTAGAGGACAGTCTCAGAAGTTACTATAGCAACATTGGTGTGTCTGACTCAAACCCTCTAGCGCCACCAACAGTCCAAAAATCCACTTATGTTCATGCTCATAACTTCTGACCCGTGAGTCCTAGAAACTAAATTCTTGTTTCCTCTGAATCCTTGGCTCATGATGATTCAATTGCACACATTGATGTCATTTGTGTCATGCACATCTTTCCGCCATTTTGAATTTTCCGTAAAACCTACTTTTTCGAACTCCTCCTAGACCGTTTGTCCGATTTGCATGTCCTTTGGTATGTAGCATCTAGAGACACCCCAGACAAAAAGTTATCAAAAGCTTTTTGATAGACCAATGCGTTCTCATATAAATTGACAACATATATGGCGGCGAGCACGCCAAAACGGACGTGAGGCCGTATCTTCGCAAAACTTTATTGTATCGACACGAAACTTGGTATATGTCATTACAGTCATGACCTGAGGGTGCCTGCAACGTTTCGTCACAGCGCCACCTAGTGGTCACGAGATTCGAAAAATGCCTATTTTCGCTTATAACTACTTCAAACTTGAGTCTAAAATCATGAAGGTGGTCTTGTTAGATTCCTTGAGGCATGCCGAGTCAAACGATACCAAACGGTTTTCGGTCGGCCATTTTGGGTGTCGGCCATTTTGAATTTTCTCATTAAGTTCAGTATTTCACAAACAGAATGGCGTATCGCTACGAAATTTGGCATGGTTCATCAGTGACATGTTCTGAGCGCACCTATAAATCTTTAGGACGGCGCCACCTAGTGGTCAGGATATGTAAAAAATTTTTTTTAAATCTTTATATCATTTGATTAAATTGCCACTATGACATAAGACTTCACTCTATTGATTCCTTGGCTCATGCTGAGTCCGACTGTACCAAATATGTCTGAGTCAAACCTACTTCCTGTCGGCCATTTTGAATTATATTGAACACCTACTTTTTCGAACTCCTCCTAGAGCGCTCGTGTGATTGGCTTGATTTTTGGTATGCATCATCTAGAGACACTCTAGACAAAAAGTTATCAAAAGCTTTTCGGTAGACCTATCCGTTGTCGTATAACGCATCAAAGAATGCGAGGGCGAGCACGCCAAAATGTGTTTGAGCCTGTATCTTCGCAAAACTTTTGCGTATTAATATGAGACTTGGTATATGTCATAACAGTGATGACCTGAGGGTGCATGCACCATTTCGTCACACTGCCCCCTACTGGTCACGAGATATAAAAAATGTCTATTTTTGCTTATAACTACTGCAAATTTGAATGTAAAATTATGAGACTGGTCTTGTTAGATTTCTTGAGGCATGCCGAGTCAAACGATACCAAATGGTTTTTGGTCGGCCATTTTGTGTGTCGGCCATTTTGAATTTTTCTTTAAGTTCAAGTATTTCAGAAACGCAATTGCGTATTGTTATGAAACTTGGTATGGTTCATCAGCAACATGTTCTGGGAGGACTTGTAAACTTTCCGGTGCCCCCTAGTGGTCAAGAGATTTGAAGCTATATCTCTGCATCTCTTTATCGTATTTACACCAAATTTGGTGGGTGTCATCACAATCAAGACCTGAGTCACAATTTATTGTTTGGTCAGTGCCCCCTAGTGGTCAAGTCATTTAAGGCTATATCTCCGTATCGCTTTATTGTATTTACACTAAATTTGGTATGTGTCATCACAGTCATGACCTGAGGCACCATCTATTGTTTCGGCACAGCGCCACCTAGTGGTCTCAAGATACGAAAAAAATTGCTATTTTTTCATAAAACTAATGCAAACTTAGATCTTAAATCATGACAGTCATCACGTATGAATCATTTTTTGCCATGTTTGGCTTGACCCCGGTATCGCTGCTTGCAGCTATATTTATTATTATTATTCTTCTTCTTGTTCTTCCGCCATTGAAGTCAATGGCAGCCCATAGAACCGTACATAGGAAAGTTATGAAATTTGGCACACATGTAGAGGACAGTCTCAGAAGTTACTATAGCAACATTGGTGTGTCTGACTCAAACCCTCTAGCGCCACCAACAGTCCAAAAATCCACTTATGTTCATGCTCATAACTTCTGACCCGTGAGTCCTAGAAACTAAATTCTTGTTTCCTCTGAATCCTTGGCTCATGATGATTCAATTGCACACATTGATGTCATTTGTGTCATGCACATCTTTCCGCCATTTTGAATTTTCCGTAAAACCTACTTTTTCGAACTCCTCCTAGACCGTTTGTCCGATTTTCATGTCCTTTGGTATGTAGCATCTAGAGACACCCCAGACAAAAAGTTATCAAAAGCTTTTTGATAGACCAATGCGTTCTCGTACAAATTGCCAACATATATGGCGGCGAGCACGCCAAAACGGACGTGAGGCCGTATCTTCGCAAAACTTTATTGTATCGACACGAAACTTGGTATATGTCATTACAGTCATGACCTGAGGGTGCCTGCAACGTTTCGTCACAGCGCCACCTAGTGGTCACGAGATTCGAAAAATGCCTATTTTCGCTGATAACTACTTCAAACTTGAGTCTAAAATCATGAAGGTGGTCTTGTTAGATTCCTTGAGGCATGCCGAGTCAAACGATACCAAACGGTTTTCGGTCGGCCATTTTGGGTGTCGGCCATTTTGAATTTTCTCATTAAGTTCAGTATTTCACAAACAGAATGGCGTATCGCTACGAAATTTGGCATGGTTCATCAGTGACATGTTCTGAGCGCACCTATAAATCTTTAGGACAGCGCCACCTAGTGGTCAGGATATGTAAATAAATTGTTTAAAATCTTTATATCATTTGATTAAATTGCCACTATGACATAAGACTTCACTCTATTGATTCCTTGGCTCATGCTGAGTCCGACTGTACCAAATATGTCTGAGTCAAACCTACTTCCTGTCGGCCATTTTGAATTATATTGAACACCTACTTTTTCGAACTCCTCCTAGAGCGCTCGTGTGATTGGCTAGATTTTTGGTATGCATCATCTAGAGACACTCTAGACAAAAAGTTATCAAAAGCTTTTCGGTAGACCTATTTGTTGTCTTATAACGCATCAAAGAATGCGAGGGCGAGCACGCCAAAATGTGTTTGAGCCTGTATCTTCGCAAAACTTTTGTGTATTAATATGAGACTTGGTATATGTCATAACAGTGATGACCTGAGGGTGCATGCACCATTTCGTCACACTGCCCCCTACTGGTCACGAGATATAAAAAATGTCTATTTTTGCTTATAACTACTGCAAACTTGAATGTAAAATTATGAGAGTGGTCTTGTTAGATTTCGTGAGGCATGCCGAGTGAAACGATACCAAATGGTTTTTGGTCGGCCATTTTGTGTGTCGGCCATTTTGAATTTTTCTTTAAGTTCAAGTATTTCAGAAACGCAATTACGTATTGTTATGAAACTTGGTATGGTTCATCAGCAACATGTTCTGGGAGGACTTGTAAACTTTCCGGTGCCCCCTAGTGGTCAAGAGATTTGAAGCTATATCTCTGCATCTCTTTATCGTATTTACACCAAATTTGGTGGGTGTCATCACAATCAAGACCTGAGTCACAATTTATTTTTTGGTCAGTGCCCCCTAGTGGTCAAGTCATTTAAGGCTATATCTCCGTATCGCTTTATTGTATTTACACTAAATTTGGTATGTGTCATCACAGTCATGACCTGAGGCACCATCTATTGTTTCGGCAAAGCGCCACCTAGTGGTCTCAAGATACAAAAAATTGCTATTTTTTCATAAAACTAATGCAAACTTAGATCTTAAATTATGACAGTCATCACGTATGAATCATTTTTTGCCATGTTTGGCTTGACCCCGGTATCGCTGCTTGCAGCTATATTTAGGGGTCAAGCCCCGAAGGGGCGTAGAACCCTATTGTTATTGTTAGTTTTCTTATTATTATTATTATTATTATTATTATTATTATTTTTCTTCCTCGTTCTTCCGCCGAAAGTCAATGGCAGCCCATAGAACCGTACATAGGAAAGTTATGAAATTTGGCACACATGTAGAGGACAGTCTCAGAAGTTACTATAGCAACTTTGGTGTGTCTGACTCAAACCCTCTAGCGCCACCAACAGTCCAAAAATCCACTTATGTTCATGCTCATAACTTCTGACCCATGAGTCCTAGAAACTAAATTCTTGTTTCCTCTGAATCCTTGGCTCATGATGATTCAAATGCACACATTGATGTCATTTGTGTCATGCAAATCTTTCCGCCATTTTGAATTTTCCGTAAAACCTACTTTTTCGAACTCCTCCTAGAGCGTTTGTCCGATTTGCATGTCCTTTGGTATCTAGCATCTATAGACACCCCTGACAAAAAGTTATCAAAAGCTTTTTGATAGACCAATGCGTTCTTGTATACCGTGACAACATATAAGGCGGCGAGCACGCCAAAATGGACGTGAGGCCGTATCTTCGCAACACTTTGGTGTATCGACACGAAACTTGGTATATGTCATTACAGTCATGACCTGAGGGTGCCTGCAACGTTTCGTCACAGCGCCACCTAGTGGTCACGAAATTCGAAAAATGCCTATTTTTGCTTATAACTACTTCAAACTTGAGTCTAAAATCATGAAGGTGGTCTTGTTAGATTCCTTGAGGCATGCCGAGTCAAACGATACCAAACGGTTTTCGGTCGGCCATTTTGGGTGTCGGCCATTTTGAATTTTCTCATTAAGTTCAGTATTTCACAAACAGAATGGCGTATCGCTACGAAATTTGGCATGGTTCATCAGTGACATGTTCTGAGCGCACCTATAAATCTTTAGGACGGCGCCACCTAGTGGTCAGGATATGTAAATAAATTGTTTAAAATCTTTATTTCATTTGATTAAATTGCCACTATGACATAAGACTTCACTCTATTGATTCCTTGGCTCATGCTGAGTCCGACTGTACCAAGTATGTCTGAGTCAAACCTACTTCCTGTCGGCCATTTTGAATTATATTGAAGACCTACTTTTTCGAACTCCTCCTAGAGCGCTTGTTTGATTGGCTTGAATTTTGGTAGGCATCATCTAGAGACACTCTAGACAAAAAGTTATCAAAAGCTTTTCGGTAGACCTATCCGTTGTCGTATAACGCATGAAAGAATGTGAGGGCAAGCACGCCAAAATGTGTTTGAGCCTGTATCTTCGCAAAACTTTCGCGTATTGATATGAGACTTGGTATATGTCAAAACAGTGATGACCTGAGGGTGCATGCACCATTTCGTCACACTGCCCCCTACTGGTCTCGAGATATGAAAATCGACTATTTTTGCTTATAACTACTGCAAGCATGTGTGTAAAATTATGAAAGTGGTTTTGTTAGATTTCCTGAAGCATGTCGAGTCAAACGATACCAAATGGTTTTCGGTCGGCCATTTTGGGTGTCGGCCATTTTGATTTATTCCTTTAAGTCAAGTATTTCATTAACGCAACTGCGTATTGTTATGAAACTTGGTATGGTTCATCAGCAACATGTTCTGAGAGGACTTGTAAACTTTTTGGTGCCCCCTCGTGGTCAAAAAGATTTGAGGCTATATCTCTGCATCTCTTCATCGTATTAACACCAAATTTGGTGGGTGTTATTACAGTAATGTTCCGAGTCACCATCTATAGTTTTAGCCAGTGCCCCCTAGTGGTCAAGACATTTTAGGCTAAATCTCTGTATTGCTTTATTGTATTTACACCAAATTTGGTGGGTGTCATCAGTTCATGGCAGTCATCCATATGATTCATTTTTTGCCATATTCGGCTTGACCCCGGTATCGCTGCTTGCAGCTATATTTATTATTATTATTATTATGTTTCCTCTTCCGCCATTGAAGTCAATGGCAGCCCATAGAACCGTACGTAGGAAAGTTATGAAATTTGGCACACATGTAGAGGACAGTCTCAGAAGTTACTATAGCAACATTGGTGTGTCTGACTCAAACCCTCTAGCGCCACCAACAGTCCAAAAATCCACTTATGTTCATGCTCATAACTTCTGACCCGTGAGTCCTAGAAACTAAATTCTTGTTTCCTCTGAATCCTTGGCTCATGATGATTCAATTGCACACATTGATGTCATTTGTGTCATGCACATCTTTCCGCCATTTTGAATTTTCCGTAAAACCTACTTTTTCGAACTCCTCCTAGACCGTTTGTCCGATTTGCATGTCCTTTGGTATGTAGCATCTAGAGACACCCCAGACAAAAAGTTATCAAAAGCTTTTTGATAGACCAATGCGTTCTCATATAAATTGACAACATATATGGCGGCGAGCACGCCAAAACGGACGTGAGGCCGTATCTTCGCAAAACTTTATTGTATCGACACGAAACTTGGTATATGTCATTACAGT